>NC_059193.1:13923866-13941366 GCF_020615455.1 Coregonus clupeaformis
CGTGAAGCATGGAGGTGGAAACATCATTCTTTGGGGATGCTTTTCTGCAAAGGGGATAGGACAACTGCACCGTATTGAGGGGAGGATGGATGGGGCCATGTATCGCAAGATCTTGGCCAACAACCTCCTTCCCTCAGTAAGAGCATTGAAGATGGGTTGTGGCTGGGTCTTCCAGCATGACAACAACCCGAAACACACAGCCAGGGCAACTAAGGAGTGGCTCCGTAAGAAGCATCTCAAGGTCCTGGAGTGGCCTAGCCAGTCTCCAGACCTGAACCCAATAGAACATCTTTGGAGGGAGCTGAAAGTCTGTATTTCCCAGCGACAGCCCCCGAAACCTGAAGGATCTGGAGAAGGTCTGTATGGAGGAGTGGGCCAAAATCCCTGCTGCAGTGTGTGCAAACCTGGTCAAGACCTACAGGAAACGTATGATCTCTGTAATTGCAAACAAAGGTTTCTGTACCAAATATTAAGTTCTGCTTTTCTGATGTATCAAATACTTATGTCATGCAATAAAATGCAAATTAATTACTTAAAAATAAAACAATGTGATTTTCTGGATTTTTGTTTTAGATTCCGTCTCTCACAGTTGAAGTGTACCTATGATAAAAAAATTACAGTCCCCTACATGCTTTGTAAGTAGGAAAACCTGCAAAATCGGCAGTGTATCAAATACTTGTTCTCCCCACTGTATATGTAATTAAAAGTCTCATTAAAGTTTGGCTACATGTTCAGGCGCCTCCCTTATGTCAGCATAGGTCTGGACATGACAGGCTGTAGCCAAAGGCTATCATCTACACTTTGACATGTAGGCTAATTATTTATGCACATTTACATACACTTATGTTTTTCTTAACAGAATGCTACTGTTTTTCAGTTTTCAAATCAATTTAATTGGCTATTTTTGGTTAATGGCCTTGGTGCCCTGGCAGATGGCCTTGGTGCCCTGGCAGATGGCCTTTGTGCCCTGGCAGATGGCCTTGGTGCCCTGGCAGATGGCCTTGGTGCCCTGGCAGAGGGCCTTGGTGCCCTGGCAGATGGCCTTGGTGCCCTGGCAGATGGCCTTGGTGCCCTGGCAGATGGCCTTGGTGCCCTGGCAGAGGGCCTTGGTGCCCTGGCAGAGGACCTTGGTGCCCTGGCAGATGGCCTTGGTGCCCTGGCAGATGGCCTTGGTGCCCTGGCAGATGGCCTTGGTGCCCTGGCACCAAGATTGCCATGCCCCTAAAATCACGAAGTTCAGGACTGTGCGGGACCCTACAACACATTCTAATGGATGGGCTTCCCCAAGTTCTGGAGATTAGAGAGAGGGGGAGGGGGGGAGGAGGAGGGAGGGAGGGAGTGGTTGAGAAAGAGAGAGGGGGGGAGGGGAGAAAGAGAGAGAGGGAGTGGGGGGTGAGAGAAAGAGAGAAAGAGAGAGAGGGGAAAAGATAGAGGGGGTAGAGAGATAGAGACTACACAGATTAACAACGCCTAACAACTAACAACGACTAACAACATTTGACAATTTATTAGAACTCAAAGCCTTCCCTATCTGGTCCTGGAATATCCAAGGCCTGAGGTAATCTGCCTTTGGCCTAAAGAGCAGGAACCTGGATTTACAGAAATACAGACATTGTCATCCTACAAAAAACATGGTATAGAGGAGATGGACCCACTGGTTGCCCTCTAGGTTACAGAGAGCTGGTAGTCCCATCCACCAAACTACCAGGTGTGAAACAGGGAAGACACTCAGGGGGTATGCTAATTTGGTATAGAGCAGACCTACTCACTCTATTAAATTAATCAAAATAGGAACATTTTCGATTTGTCTAGAAATTCAAAAGGAAATTATCTCAACAGAGAAAAATGTCCTCCTGTGTGCTACCTATATCCCCCCACTAGAATCTCCATACTTTAATGAAGATAACTTCTCCATCCTAGAGGGGGAGATCAATAATTTCTAGGCCCAGGGACATGCACTAGTCTGTGGCGACCTAAATGCCCTGACACTCTCAGCACACAGGGGGACAAACACCTACCTGGAGGTGACAGTATTCCCTCCCCCATATGCCCCACTAGGCACAACTAGGACAACATAACCAACAAAAATGCAGCTCTGTTGCACGCTGGGTATGTACATAGTCAATGGTAGGCTTCGAGGGGACTCCTGCGGTAGGTACACCTATAGCTCATCTCTTGGCAGTAGTACTGTAGACTACTTTATCAGAGCGTTCACAGTCAGCCCACTGACACCACTATCAGATCACAGCAAAATCACAGTCTACTTGGACAGAGCAATACTCAAGAACCAAGAGCAAAAACATATACATGATAATTTACAAAACTTTAAATAATCTGTTAAAGACTACCAGAACCCTCTGGATTCTGTGATTACATTGGATGAGCTACAGGACAAAATACAAACCCTCCAACCCAAAAAGGCCTGTGGTGTTGATGGTATCCTAAATGAAACGATAAAATATACAGACCACAACTTCCTAATCTCCTGTCAAATGTATGACCACATTAGAGAGACATATTTCCCACAGAGAATTTGAAAATAAAGCAAACATTGATAAGCTCCCATATCTGTTAGGTGAAATACCACAATGTGCAGTCACAGCAGCAAGATTTGTGGCCTGTTGCCATGAGAAAAGGGCAACCAGTGAAGAACAAAGCCTTTATAAATACAACCCATATTTAAGTACAGTACCTTGCAAAAGTATTCATCCCCCTTGGCGTTTTTCCTATTTTGTTGCGTTACAACCTGTAATTTAAATTGATTTTTATTTGGATTGCATGTAATGGACATACACAAAATAGTCCAAATTGGTGAAGTGAAATGAAAAAAACAACTCTAAAAATTAATTCGAAAATAACAGAAAAGTGGTGTGCGCATATGTATTCACCCCCTTTGCTATGAAGCCCCTAAATAAGATCTGGTGCAACCAATTACCTTCAGAAGTCACATAATTAGTTAAATAAAGTCCACCTGTGTGCAATCTACGTGTCACATGATCTCAGTATATATACACCTGTTCTGAAATGCCCCAGAGTCTGCAACACCACTAAGCAAGGGGCATCACCAAGCAAGCAGCACCATGAAGACCAAGGAGCTCTCCAAACAGGTCAGGGCCAAAGTTGTGGAGAAGTACAGATCAAGGTTGGGTTATAAAACAATATCCGAAACTTTGAACATCCCACGGACCACCATTAAATCCATTATTAAAAAATGGAAAGAATATGGCACCACAACAAACCTGCCAAGAGAGGGCCGCCCACCAAAACTCACAGACCAGGCAAGGAGGGCATTAATCAGAGAGGCAACAAAGAGACCAAAGATAACCCTGAAGGAGCTGCAAAGCTCCACAGCGAAGATTGGAGTATCTGTCCATAGGACCACAGAGCTTGGCTTTATGGAAGAGTGGCCAGAAAAAAAGCCATTGCTTAATTAAAAAAATAAACAAACACGTTTGGTGTTTACCAAAAGCCATGTGGGAGACTCCCCAAACATATGGAAGAAGGTACTCTGGTCAAATGAGACTAAAATTGAGCTTTTTGGCCATCAAGGAAAATGCTCTGTCTGGCCAAACCCAACACCTCTCATCACCCCGAGAACACCATCCCCACAGTGAAGCATGGTGGTGGCATCATCATGCTGGGGGATGTTTTTCATCAGCAGGGACTGGGAAACTGGTCAGAATAGAAGGAATGATGGATGGCGGTAAATACAGGTCAATTCTTGAGGGAAACCTGTTTCAGTCTTCCAGAGATTTGAGACTGGGACGGAGGTTCACCTTCCAGCAGGACAATGACCCTAAGCATACTGCTAAAGCAACACTCGAGTGGTTTAAGGGGAAACATTTAAATGTCTTGTAATGGCATAGTCAAGGCCCAGAACTCAATCCAATTGAGAATCTGTGGTATGACTTAAAGATTGCTGTACACAAGCTGAATCCATGCTTCTTGAAGGAGCTGGAGCAGTTTTGCCCTGAAGAATGGGCAAAAATCCCAGTGGCTAGATGTGCCAAGCTTATAGAGACATACCCCAAGAGACTTGCAGCTGTAATTACTGAAAAAGGTGGCGCTACAAAGTATTGAGGGGGTGAATAGTTATGCACGCTTAAGTTTTTTTCAAAAAAACAAAAAATGTTGCATCTTCAAAGTGGTAGGCATGTTGTGTAAATCAAATGATCCAACCCCCCCCAAAAAATCTATTTTAATTCCATGTTATAAGGCAACAAAATAGGAAAAATGCCAAGGGGGGTGAATACTTTCGCAAGCCACTGTACAACCTATATTTATCTGTTTATTTATTTTCCCTTTCATACTTCAACTACTTGAACATTGTTACAACACTGTAGACAGCCAATAATATAAAATGTGAAATATATATATTATTTTACTACTTTTGTTTACTAATGTTTCCCTTGTTTATTTCCCTTTTGGTTATTGTCTAATCCATGTAAACATATGTTTACCATGCCAATAAAGCCCTTTGAATTAAATTGAATTGAGAGATATATAGTGGAGAGCGAGAGAGTGCAAGGGACATGTCACCTCCAATCTCCCACAATCCCTTGTGACTGTGAGCTCTCAGCAGGTGTTGAGGTCGGCGCAGAAATAGCAGCAGCCTGCCACGGCCCTTTGTCTTATAGCACTTAGCTACTGATCCAGGAGCTGTCTTAGCACTTGGTAGTAAAACTACTGAACCACTAACCTACCCCGTTCACTGATCCAGGACCAGTGTTTAAATAGCAGCATCCTCCCACTGCGTTTTGTCTTTAGCCACTTAGCTATCACCTGCCCTGATTCACTTAGTCTATCCAGGACCTGTGTATGTGTCTCCGACGGTGGTGTTTGCCTTACCACTATCACCTTCACTGATCTAGGACCAGTGGTTACAGCTAACAACAATAATGTTAATGAACCACTTAGGTACAACTGATCCAGAACCTTTGTTCTGTTTGTCTGGGATGACTTAACACGCAACAGAGGCAGATATTTACATTTGAGTCTTTTTAGCATTTTAGCAGACACTCTTATCCAGAGCGATTTTAGTGAGTGCATACATTTTCATACATTTTTGTCATACTGGTCCTATGTGAATTGAACCCACACAAGCACCATGCTCTAACCAACAGAGAGAGAGAGAGAGAGAGAGAGAGAGAGCGAGAGAGAGAGAGAGAGAGAGAGAGAGAGAGAGAGAGAGAGAGCGAGAGAGAGAGAGAGAGAGAGAGAGAGAGAGAGAGAGAGAGAGAGAGAGAGAGAGAGAGAGAGAGAGAGAGAGAGAGAGAGAGAGAGAGAGAGAGAGAGAGAGAGAGAGAGAGAGAGAGAGAGAGAGTTTGGCCTTGGCTCTTTCAGCTGAAAGGCATTGTGATGCCCCTAGACAAGAGAGAGAGAGTTTTGCCTGCATGTGTTACATGACTATCAAAAGTGGAATTATGTCACACATGCAGCAAGCAAAAATATATGGAAATGTCTGGCCTTCCCAAAATTACAACCAACTATTTGCAGCATTACCGCAAAAATGGAAGAGGCAAGAGGAAGGGGGGAAAAGTAAGGAACTTGTCTGTCGGCCCTGCATTGAAGACCAAAATTGGTTAAAGTAAATAGTGATAAATAAAAAAGTATACCCGTTTCATTTACCAACTAAAACATTTACAGCTGTGCCAGGTAGATTGCAAAATAGTTGGGAAGAGATTTTCGATGTACCGATTCCATGGCACATGGTTTATGAACTGATACGCAAAATGACGCCGGATTCAAAACTTTGAATTGTTCAATTTAAATTATTATACAAAATTCCTGCAACCAATAGAATGTTATATATATGGGAGATACAACCATCCCAGCTCTGCAAATATTTCTGCGAAGAGACAGAATCATTAGATCATTTGTTTTGGTACTGTCCATGTGTAGCTTGTTTTTGGTCACAGGTCTTGGAATGGCTGAAGAATTGCAACATTTACCTACTCAGTGATTTGAAAAGTCATAGTCAATCGATCAACAATATAATAATATTTTTAGCAAAATATTTCATTTATGACAGCTTTGCCTACACTTGGCATTCTCTCAAACAGCTTCATGAGGTAGTCACCTGGAATTCATTTCAATTAACAGGTGTGCCTTCTTAAAAGTTAATTTGTGGAATTTCTTTCCTTCTTAATGTGTTTGAGCCAATCAGTTGTGTTGTGACAATGTAGGGGTATACAGAGAAGATAGCCCTATTTGGTAAAAGACCAAGTCCATATTATGGCAAGAACAGCTCAAATAAGCAAAGAGAAACGACAGTCCATCATTACTTTAAGACATGAAGGTCAGTCAACCCGGAACATTTCAAAAACGTTGAACGTTTCTTCAAGTGCAGTCGCAAAAACCATCAAGCGCTATGATGAAACTGGCTCTCATGAGGACCGCCACAGGAAAGGAAGACCCAGAGTTACCTCTGCTGCAGAGGATAAGTTCATTAGAGTTAACTATACGTCAGATTGCAGCCCAAATAAATGTTTCACAGAGTTCAAGTAACAGACACATCTCAACATCAACTGTTCAGAGGAGACTGCGTGAATCAGGCCTTTTACATTTGAGTGATTTAGCAGACGCTCTTATCCAGAGTGTCTGAGTGCATACATTTTATATACTGGTCGAATTGCTGCAAAGAAACGACTACTAAAGGACACCAATAAGAAAAAGAGACTTGCTTGGGCCAAGAAACTCGAGCAATGGAGATTAGACCGGTGGAAATCTGTCCTTTGGTCTGATGAGTCCAAATTTGAGATTTTTGGTTGATCTCCGCATATTTAATTCCACCATGAGGCCTGGAGGAGGAGGTGATATGGTGTGGGGGTGCTTTGCTGGTGACACTGTCGGGATTTATTTAGAATTCAAGGCACAGTTAACCAGCATGGCTTCCAGAGCATTCTGCAGCGATATGACATCCCATCTGGTTTGCGCTTAGTGGGACTATAATTTGTTTTTCAACAGGACAATGACCCAAAACACACCTCCAGACTGTGTAAGGGCTATTTGACCAATGAGAGTGATGGAGTGCTGCATCAGATGACCTGGCCTCCACAATCACCCGACCCCAACCCAATTGAGATGGTTTGGGATGAGTTGGACCGCAGAGTGAAGGAAGAAAGTGAGAAACAAAGGATGAAAGTGAGAGAGATAAAGATCCAGGCTGCAGACGTCACAACAAGCAGAACACAGTGATAATATTATGTAAAGTCCTCCTCCACAATGTACACTATACATTAACAGTCTATCTATAGTTTACGTATACAATGGTAGCTTGTGAACACTGGTATATTCTGCTAGATGTCTCCAATCAGCCCTGGGATTCGAACCGGCGACCCTCTGGTTACTGGCATGCCGCTCAAACCGCAAGGCTATTGCCAACTGTAGTATAGCACCGTTGATATATATTGACTGATTTGTATTGTTGGTTGCATCCCAAATGGCACCCTATTCCCTATGGGCCATGTTAAAAGGTAGTGAACTATATAGGGAATAGGGTGCAATTTGAGATACAAATATAGACTGTTATGATTGAATGAGGTCAGCTGTCTAACGGCCTCTCCTCCTGTCTTTCTGCAGCCTATCAGCAGGGCTCTTTGGATGGTGAGCGGAGCTCTGGACCAATCCGGTGCCAGCGTTGTCGGGAGGTGTGTAAGGGAGAGGTGGTGCGCGTTCTGGACACACACTTCCATGTCAAGTGTTTCACCTGCACAGGTGAGGATACGCTTGGCTACCTTCACTGCTTATTAAAAAGGTGTCTGTTTGCACTCTGCAGGGAAAGCTCTCTTCCTGCAGTAGTAGGTCACTCCAGAATGTTAAGGCTTTTACAGGCTGGGACTCAGACTGTGACGTCAAGTCCCTGCAGACACAATACACATACACACACACACACACACACACACACACACACACACACACTCACTCACTCACTCACTCCAAGCCATGCCAATAATGATCAAGTCTAGGGATTTGGAAGGGTCAGAAGAACCATGTAGGAGGGCTTGGGCTCCTGTTAAGAGGTGTGTAGGATATTGTTGTTATACACACTAATGAGATGTAAAGCGTTTCTCTGTAGAATCTCTACTTACAGTGTGATGCATTGTGTCATGGCAACAACAGTATGTTCTTAACATAAATGCTGTAGGTAGGGCCATAGCCTTGTGGTTGTGAGGTCATCTTCTTAGACCCTCTATCAGATAGAATTTGAAAAGCCTGCTCCAGCACAACACATAGTTCACTGCCACCATAGAAAGCTTTTGTATTAGCAACTTAGTCAAGGATTGTTTCAAATGGGGTTTTATGATATCCCCTTTCACTTGTGTGTTTTCAGTTGAGGGGTTGCTGTGGTAACCATGTGAAGGGGCTCCCTCCCTCTGATTGCTGGTTTTTCTCAGCATCACTAGGGAGCCTCAACCAATGGGAATCCCCCATTACAGACCCCAGAGACCATAGAGAAGTTTCAGACAGAGATAGAGGGGGAGGAAAGGAGAGAAAGAGAGAGAGAGAGAGAGAGAGAGAGAGAGAGAGAGAGAGAGAGATTCTATATATATATATAATGTATCTCTCTCTCTCTCTCTCTCTCTCTCTCTCTCTCTCTCTCTCTCTCTCTCTCTCTCTCTCTCTCTCTCTCTCTCTCTCACACACTCTGTCTCCCTCTCTCACACTCTCTCTCACACACTCTCTCTCTCTCCCTCTCCCTCTCTCACACTCTCTCTCTCTCTCTCTCGCACTCTCTCTCTCTCTCGCACACTCTCTCTCTCTCTCTCTCACTCTCTCTCTCTCTCTCTCTCTCTCTCGCTCTCTCTCTCTCTCTCTCTCTCTCTATCTCTCTCTCTCTCTGTCTCTCTCTCTCTCTCTAATAGTTATCCAAGCATGAAATCAATTTCCCATCATGGAACAGTTTGACATTGACGTGTTCAGCATGTGTGTGTGTGTGTGTGATGAATAAGTGTGTGTATGTGTGTGTGTGTGTGTGTGTGTGCGTGAGTGCATGTGTGTATTTGTGATAGGGAGGCTGAGAAGAATATTTTTATTTCACGAATTGTAAAATGCCATGTTGGACGATATGTAGTCATATTTCTCATAATATGATAGTAGTTGTGATATTAGTTTATCTTGATCTTTCTAACTTTGTCTGTTTGTGATGTCTCTGTCTGGCTGTACGGAAACACATAGGAAACATATAGGAAACATATAGGTAGAACTGTTTATATTAAACTCATTTCACCTTGGGAAACAAAAAGTGCCGTTCTCTAAGAAGCTCTCCCATTCTTTCCTTCCTTCTATCACCTGTCTGTTATTATCACTATGTGCTTCTCTCTCTCTCTCTCTCTCTCTCTCTCTCTCTCTCTCTCTCTCTCTCTCTCTCTCTCTCTCTCTCTCTCTCTCTCTCTCTCTCTCACACTCACTCTCTCACACTCTCTCTCTCTCACCCTCTCTCTCTCTCTTTCTCGCTCTCTCCCTACTCTCCCTCTCGCTCCCTCTCTAGCTCTCTCTCTCTCTCTCTCTCTCTCTCTCTCTCTCTCTCTCTCTCTCTCTCTCTCTCTCTCTCGCTCGCTCTCTCCCCACTCTCCCTCTCTCTCCCTCTCTATCTCTCTTTCTTTCTCTCTCTCTCTCTTTCTCTCCTCTCTCCCGCTCGCTCTCTCTCTCTCTCTCTCTCTCTCTCTCTCACTCTCTCACACTCTCTCTCCCTCTCCCTCTCTTCCTCTCTCTCTCTCTCTCTCTCGCCTCTCTTCTCTCTCTCTCTCTCTCTCTCTCTCTCTCTCTCTCTCTCTCTCTCTCTCTCTCTCTCAGCAGTGAGTTCAGTAGCATTGTGATGGATGGAGACAGAAAGAGAGAGGTTATTATTAGAGCATTCTTTGAGTGTAGCAGCCGTCTCAGTTATAGAGAAGTCATTATATAATGCCATTCTGTTGACTGTTCCTTCTGTTCTCTCTATTATAACAATCAACACACATGCACACGCACACACACACACGCACACACACACACACACACACACACACACTAACACACAAACACACGTATATACACACGTATACACTCCCTTCTGTACATTGTTCACTCATTCGTCTTATCTCTCCCTTACTGTATTAATTTATGTTAGATCCAGAGCTCAACATTATGATAATTCCTTTCTCATGCATTACTGAGACAGAATAGTAGAGAGCACTAATCCTGTGTATCCTCCTATTTAAACCCATTATAGATTAACTGAATGTAGCGTGGAGAAGAAGCCTTGTAATCTAAGTCCATGACAAAACACAATGGAAAATACATTGATATAGTGTAGAGAATGTACTGTGGAACATACAATTACAGTATGAATACAATAATTGTATAATTTAATGTATGGAATAGTCAGAATGTCTTCTTGACAAACATTTAAGGAGAGGCTGCCCGACAAGATTTAATTTACATCGTTGTCTTACCATTCGTTGTGGCGTGACAATCTTCTTCTGCAGCTCCAAATGTACCGTATACATACCAATATCACAGTAGCCACTAGCCAGTAAGCTTGCAAACTATTCAAATGCAAATATTTATTTAAAACATATTAGCTACACTCTTGAATAATTCAACAATTCACAAGCATGTGCAGACAATTAAAGGGTTTACTTTCTTGTTTGTACACGCAACATTAGCTAAATGTAGCTTGCAAGTCAATAGCACAGCTAACTATGCTAGCTAGTAACATTAGCATGTCAAACATTCATGTTTACCCCTCTCATATGAATATAAAAGTACAGTTTCAGCGTATTAAAGTTACCTTAGAACAAACAAGGCTTCATTTTATCCATAGCATGGAAGTCATTATAGTAGGGAAACACAAAATTGCGACTGAAGATTTTGATAATTCCCTGATGTTGATTGGCCTCTTGCTGCATGCATGCTTCTTGCCTGGACGGTGGCTCAGAGCAGCCAAGGGGGGAAAAACACTGTTGAGCATCCCTTTCTTAAGGATACAGATTTTACTGCAATTTCAGGTGAAAACTCAATTAAAGAAGTCTAAAATATAATGAAAATGTCTATACAATTCAGCTGTTTCAAAAACATTGCTCTGCTATTATAATTTCTACTGTATGAATGTTAGGCTCAATGAGACAATTCCGTTTACATTGCACTACTTAGAGTGGGGCAACTGTTGGGTGAGTTTAGTGCACGACCTCCGGAGGTAGCGTTCGAGACGTGAGAAATACATACGTTTACATTACACTAATGGCTCTCAAGAATCGATTCCTCTCGAGAATCTCTCGAAATTCACCTTAATTAATTATTGTCAATGAGAATAGACCCTTAGTCATAAGTCACAATAACTTTTTATTTATTTATTTTTTCAAGCTAGGGGAACCTAATGATCCTCTGTGGCCAAATCATGCATTAGTAGTCTATTTGGAATGATTTTGTTTATTTCTGTATAGACAGGAGTAAGCTAAATAGACTATATAATTTTGGCAATTTAATTCAATTTACTTAGAAAAAGCTTAGCTCCCCCTAGGCTTATGGTGTCACGGATTCTGCAGAGGCTGCCCTTCCTCCTTGCTCGGGCAGGCTTCGGTGTTCGTCGTCACCGGAGTACTAGCTGCTGCCGATCTATGTTCTATGTTTCTATGTTCTACCTGTTGTTGTCTGATTGTCTCACACCTGTTTCCCATCGGGCAATTACTCCTTCCCTATTTAACCCGGTGGCTCCCATTGTGTTTTGTGCGTGTTTGTTATTTTGTTTCGTTTGTCGTTTGGTGAGCAGGTTTACTCCTCCCTGTGTGGAGGTATTTTGTATTTGTTTCTTTACTTGTTAGTAAAGTACGTTTTCATTGAGTTCTGTGTCCTGTGCCTGACTTCGATCCACCGCATTACACTGACACTCGTGACAGAAACACGCACCACTATGGAGTCAGCAGGTACAGCCAGTCTGTCCGGATCGATGGAGGAACACGTCCAATGACAGGAGAGCATGATCCAGGCTCTCGGCACCGCTATGGAGAGAGTGGTTAACACTATGGAATGATGGGAGAGAGGTAGCTTTCCTACACCTCCTCCAACCACTCAACCTCCCACACCACTGTCCACCCCTTCGCCACCTGGGTCCAGTGGGATTCGGCTCTCGCTCCCGAGGGCATACAACGGAACACCAGCCGGGTGTCAGGGTTTTCTTCTCCAGGTAGAGCTCTACCTGGCAACCATTCACCCGGCGCCCTTGGGATACGAGAGCGTGTCCGCCCTCATCTCCTGTCTGTCGGGGAAGGCGCTCGAGTGGGCCAACGCCGAGTGGAGATGTATAGACGCTACATCAGTCCGCTACGAGGATTTCACCTGCCGCTTTCGGGCGGTATTCGATCATCCACCGGAGGGGAGAGCGGCGGGCGAACGTCTGTTCCACCTAAGACAGGAGAGGAGGAGCGCGCAGGATTTTGCGCTGGAGTTCAGGACTCTGGCAGCCAGCGCAGGATGGAATGAGAGGGCCCTGATCGACCACTATCGATGCAGCCTAAGGGAGGACGTCCATCGGGAACTGGCCTGCAGGGATACCAACTTCAACCTGGACCAACTGATGGAAATGTCCATCAGGCTGGATAACCTGTTGGAAACCCACGGACGTTCTGATCGGGGCCCGTCCATTCCATCCCCCAGCACCTCCGACCCTACCCCCATGGAGCTCGGAGGTGCTGCGCTTAGTGAGACCAGGAGAGGGGCCGTCCCCTGCACCAACTGTGGCTGCAGAGGACACACTGCTGGTCGGTGCTGGGGAGGGTCCCCAGGGAGTCGAGGCAGTAGGCAGAGCACTGGTCGACCGTCTCAGGTGAGTAAGCACCTGACTCACCCAGAGCTCCCTGTTGCTCATATGTGTATTGAGGTTGTTTTCCCAGAGTTTTCTCCTCATTCTCATCATAAGGCGCTAGTAGATTCAGGCGCAGCTGGGAATTTTATTGATCGTCAGTATTCACTTAGTTTAGGGATTCCCACTGTACGTGTTGATGTGCCCTTCCCTATGCATGCATTAGATAGTCGCCCGTTAGGGTCAGGCCTAATCAGCGAGGTCACCGCTCCACTCTTAATGAGGACGCAGGGGGGTCATGAGGAGAGGATTAGTCTCTATCTTATTGATTCTCCTGCGTATCCTGTGGTGTTGGGACTTCCCTGGTTAACCACTCATGACCCAACTATTTAATGGCCTTCAGTAAAAAGAGGGTGACTAAATTACCACCCCATTGTCCGGGGGATTGTGCAATAAATCTCCAGGTGGGCGCTGCACTTCCCCGGAGTCACGTGTATCCTCTGTCACAGGAGGAGAAGGCGGCTATGGAAACATATGTCTCCGAATCTCTGAGACAGGGGTACATTCGGCCTTCCACTTCACCTGTTTCCTCAAGTTTCTTTTTTGTGAAGAAGAAGGATGGTGGGTTACGCCCGTGCATTGATTACCGTGGTCTTAATCAGATCACCGTCAAGTACAGCTATCCACTACCTCTGATAGCTTGTATGACGGAGTCATTGCACGGGGCGCGCTTCTTCACGAAATTGGATCTCAGGAGCGCGTACAACCTGGTGCCTATCCGGGAGGGAGATGAGTGGAAAACGATATTCAGTACCACCTCAGGACACTATGAGTACCTTGTCATGCAATACAGCTTGATGAATGCTCCATCAGTCTTCCAATCCTTTGTCGATTAGATTTTCAGGGACCTGCACGGACAAGGTGAAGTGGTGTATATTGATGACATTCTCATATACTCTGCAACACGGGCCGAGCATGTGTCTCTGGTGCGTAAGGTGCTTGGACAACTGTTGGAGCATGACCTGTATGCCAAGGTGGAGAAATGCCTGTTCTTTCAGGAGTCCATCTCCTTCCTAGGGTACCACATGTCCGCGTCTGGGGTGAGGATGGAGAGTGACCGCATTTCGGCCGTGCGTAATTGGTCGACTCCAACCACGGTGAAGGAGGTGCAGCGATTCTTGGGGTTTGCCAACTACTACCGGAGGTTTATCCGGGGCTTTGGGCAGGTAGCGGCTCCCATTACCTCGTTGCTGAAGGGGGGACCGGTGCGTCTGCGGTGGTCAGCTGAGGCGGACAGGGCTTTTAGTCACCTGAAGAACCTGTTTACCTCGGCTCCAGTGCTGGCTCATCCGGATCCCTCCTTGGCTTTCACGGTTGAGGTGGACGCTTCGGAGGCTGGGATAGGCACTGTACTTTCCCAGCACTCGGGCACACCACCCAAACTCTGCCCCGTGCGTTCTTTTCGAAGAAGCTCAGCCCGGCGGAACGCAACTATGATGTGGGGGACCGGGAGCTGTTGGCTGTGGTCCAAGCCCTGAAAGCGTGGAGACATTGGCTTGAGGGGGCTAAACACCCTTTTCTCATTTTGACTGACCACCGCAATCTGGAGTACATCCGGGCGGCGAGGAGATTAAACCCTCGTCAGGCAAGGTGGTCCATGTTTCTCACCCGTTTTGTTTTCACCCTTTCTTACAGGCCAGGTTCCCAGAACGCTAAGGCAGATGCTCTGTCCCGACTGTATGACACGGAGGAGAGTTCCGTGGAGCCCACTCCCATACTTCTTGCGTCGTGTCTGGTGGCACCGGTGGTGTGGGAGGTTGACGTCGACATCGAGCGGGCGTTGCGTAACGAACCCCCTCCTCCCCAGTGTCCAGAGGGTCGTGTGTACGTCCCGCTGGAGGTCCGCGATTGTTTGATCTATTGGGCTCACACGTCACCCTCCTCTGGTCATCCTGGCATCGGTCGAACAGTGCATTGTCTTAGTGGGAAGTACTGGTGGCCCACCTTAGCTAAGGACGTGAGGGTTTATGTTTCCTCCTGCTCGGTGTGTGCCCAGTGTAAGGCTCCTAGACACCTGCCCAGAGGGAAATTGAAACCCCTACCCGTTCCACAACGGCCGTGGTCCCACCTATCGGTGGATTTCGTGACGGATCTTCCCTCCTCACAAGGGAACACCACTATCCTGGTATTTGTGGATCTGTTGTCTAAGTCCTGCTGCTTCATTCCTCTGCCCGGTCTCCCTACGGCCCTACAGACTGCTGAGGCCCTATTTACACACGTCTTCCAGCACTATGGGGTACCTGAGGATATAGTGTCTGATCGGGGTTCCCAGTTCACCTCAAGGGTCTGGAGGGCATTCATGGAACGTCTGGGAGTCTTGGTCAGCCTTACCTCAGGGTTTCACCCCGAGAGTAACGGGCAGGTGGAGAGAGTCAACCAGGAGGTGGGTTGGTTTCTGAGGTCATATTGCCAGGACCGGCGGGGGGAGTGGACGGTTTTCCTCCCCTGGGCAGAGATGGCCCAGAACTTACTCCGCCACTCCTCCACTAACCTTTCTCCATTCCAGTGTGTATTAGGTTATCAGCCGGTTCTGGCACCTTGGCATCAGAGCCAGATCGAGGTACCTGCGGTGGATGAATGGTTTCGGCGCTCGCAGGAGACCTGGAATGCTGCCCATGTGCGCCTGCAGCGGCCATCGGGTGGCAAAAGGCGAGTGCCGACCACCACCGCAGTGAGGCTCCGGTGTATGCACCGGGGGACCAGGTCTGGCTCTCGATCCGAAACCTGCCCCTTCGCCTGCCCTGCCGGAAGCTGGGTCGGTGGTTTGTGGGGCCATTCAAAGTCCTGAGGAGATTGAACGAGGTATGTTATAGGTTACAGCTTCCTCCTGAGTATTGTATTAACCCCTCGTTCCATGTGTCTCTCCTCAGACCGGTGGTAGCTGGTCCACTCCAGGAGTCTGAGATACGGGAGGTTCCTCCGCCCCCACTGGACATCGAGGGGGCACCGGCGTACTCGGTCCGTTCCATCCTGGATTCGAGGCGTCGGGTGGGGGGCCTGCAGTATCTCGTGGAGTGGGAGGGGTACGGTCCGGTGGAACGGTGCTGGGTCCCTAGGAGGGACATCCTCGATCCCTCCATGTTGAGGGATTTCCACCGCAGTCATCCGACTCGCTCCGTGCCGCGTCCTCCTGGCCGTCCCCGAGGCTGGTGTCGACGCACGGCTGGAGCCGCGTGTCGGGGGGGTACTGTCACAGATCGGGCAATTACTTCCCTATTTAACCCGGTGGCTCCCATTGTGTTTTGTGCGTGTTTATTTCGTTTCGTGTGTCGTTTGGTGAGCGGGTTTACCCCTCCCTGTGTGGAGGTATTTTGTATTTGTTTCTTTACTTGTTAGTAAAGTACGTTTTCATTGAGGTCTGTGTCCTGCGCCTGACTTCGATCCACCGCATTACACTGACACTCATGACATATGAACACACTGCCTATGAGCCTATGTCAATATACTATCCCCCATAGTAGAAAAGTTGACCTATTCTATTGGTCAGCTTGTCGAGAAAGAAATAGCCCAAACAGACTCTGGGACAGTTATGGGACGATAGATCACAAATTCATACAACCAGTAGGCCCAGGATACATAAACAAAAACTTAAAACATGAATCTGATGCAACAGATCAGAACGTTTACCTTAAAATATCGATAAACTATTATTTCTTAGCATTATTAGCGCAGCTTCAATTACCAGTTTAAAAATAAAAATAGTAGCTATTTTTAATCGTGGCCAAAAAAACGATTTTGAACACACGATTGCATTTAGAATTGTTGCACAATGATTGGGCTTATAAAAGCGCTGTCTGACAGATTTTCTGCTCAAAGACTCTGTATCTGTATGCTGTGTGTCTGATAAATAAGATACATAACGAATATACCCGCGCGCCAATTTATTTCCACAAAATTATGCAACTTCGCCCATAGACCAATAAGCATGACCGGTCAAATGTATTTCCATCAACTGGCATTTCCATCAATGACTAGGGAAAAAGCATTTTTTTGCTATGGGATTTTTTTAAATGGGCTATTACCGGCTAATGGAAACCCTAGCGAGGACGCATGTACGCACACACACATACGCACACACCAGTACGCACACACAAACACACACATACACTAAGGATGATATGTGTAATTGTATTACTGGTAATGATAGCACACTGTGTTTCGTGGCAAAATGACACACTGACCACATTTTCCTCTGGTTGCTGAAGTGGCACTCTCCAATTCCAGCACAGCTACCAGGCATTGCAGTGGTCTAAATGCATGTTCCATATGGACAGCTCCTTAGGGAGACACACACACACACTCACACACACACACTCACACACACACACACACACACACACTCACACACACACACTACACACACACACACACACACACACACACACACACACACACACACACACACACACACACACACACACACACACACACACACACACACACACACACACACACACACACACACACACACTCACACACAAGCAAGCGTCAGGTTCCAAAACCATACAAATCTTCTGTCAGCAGTTTTCTGAGTCAAAACAGAATTCTACAATGTCCAGAATATCAGGACTACTGTAAGATGTTTCCTGTATCTGTTTGCCTCTAGTAAAACTACCCTTTGAGAAAGGAACATGTTTAAAGGGTCAAGGAAGGATCATGGAA
>NC_059193.1:13946366-13976366 GCF_020615455.1 Coregonus clupeaformis
GCTAACACAATGCTAAAGCCTATGGGATTTTAATGTTCATCGCTAATGACGCTAACACGATGCTAAAGCCTATGGGGTTTTAATGATCAGAGCTTAAGATGCTAACACGATGCTAAAGTTGATGGGTTTTTAATGATCAGAGCTTAAGATGCTAACACGATGCTAATGTTGATGGGTTTTTAATAATCATAGCTAAAGATGCTAACACAGGGATGGGCACCTGGCGGCGGCCCCCAGACCCCCTTTTGTAGGCCCGCGGGGGGCGGGATCTTAGTCAGGACCTCAACTTACTGTTCAGAGTTAGAAGAGTAGAATACACAATGTGCACTAACAGTCACTCAATTAGCCAATGTCAGCTAGCATTTTATACAGTAGATTAGTAAATTAGTCCAGCGGCCAGCTATCTAAACTTGTAGTAATCATGGTCGAATTACCGACCGGGATTAATTTTGTCATTCACTCTCACTCAGATATCATATTAAAAACTCCACCCTATGGCAAAATGTGTAGAATTGCAGGGAATAAGCTGTAAAACTGCTATTTTTTCTCTACGCCCCATGGCAAAATGAGTAGAATTGCATGAAATGTGTTATAAAATTGCAAAATCTTCTCTCTGCCCCATGGCAAAATGTGCAGATTTGCGGTATTCTTGCTTTAAAACCGCACAAAAAATTATACGCCCCATGGCAAATTTTTTTGTGGCCCCCACCTCCATCAATGTTGCCCATCCCTGTGCTAACACAATGCTACAGCTTTTCACAAACCATGTGGTCCTGATTAAGAGCAGTAAAAAGCAGTTACCCAGAGCTTTCTTCATGTGCCAAGCCACATGTACGTTATATCTGCCCTGTCAGGGTTAGACACAGAACACCACAACCCAGCCCTGAACTGCCCTAGCCTATGATACGCGCAGCAGTGTATTTTCACCCCACTGTCATTTCCTGGAAACTAAGAGAGACTTGGGAACACAAAATGCTGCAGCACCACCTCAGCCTTTAGAATGGGACGCCACTGTCTCTAGGGCAACCACGGAAGGTTCATGGCTCCTATGGCAACCGGGGGAAAGGGGACGTCCCTGCCCAGAACATCCAACCAATGGTCACTCACCACACAGGGTAACAATGTGATTACCAAGAACAGGTGGCCCTTTCACCAATCCAACCTACCCTACAACTGCGTCCCAAATTTCACCCTATTCCCTATATAGTGCCCTACTTTTGATGGGCCCAGGTCAATAGTAGTGCACTATATAGAGAATAGGGTGCCATTTCAGATGCCGCCAGTCTACCAGTCCCACCAAATCCATTTAGGCTGTCATATGGCCTGATGCTATGGTAATGAGATGCATTAGGTTAATGATATGAGTGGTTTCTGTGTTTGAAGTCTGGCCAGGGCTGGTGGTGTCTGAGAGCATACTCTATTTAGTGTGTGGCACAGATTGAAAGGAAGGTAACTGCCAGAGAGATGGGGGAGGGGGGAGAGGGAAAGAGGGGGGAGAGAGAGAGAGAGAGAGATGGAAATTGAAATTGAATGTTTTAACATTCAAATAAAAATATTTAGTTTATTGTATTCCATTGAATTCAATCTCTGATAGAGAGACAGTTTTTGTTGTACGTTTTCCATCAAGATTTACTAAGAATACTTTATTCTCTCTCTGTTTTTCCATGGCGCATCAGATATCATGTGCTCTGTGATTTTGTGGTCAGCTTTCTGGCTGCGTCTCCCTGTTTTCAACTCCTCTGGGACGTTGTGTTTGAAGCTCTCTGCCATTGTTCTGTGGTTCAGGAAATGTGGCTGGCGCACACACAAACACACATACACACATTACACACATCACACACATCACACACAGACACACACACATCACACACTCACTCACTCACTCACACACACACAAACACACACACATCACACACAGACACACACATACATCACACACTCACTCATTCACTCACTCACAAGCCCCATAATTGTCTCCCAATAGTAGCTGGATATCTCTCTCTCTCTCTCTCTCTCTCTCTCTCTCTCTCTCTCTCTCTCTCTCTCTCTCTCTCTCTCTCTCTCTCTCTCTCTCTCTCTCTCTCTCTCTCTCTCTCTCTCTCTCTCTCTCTCTCTCTCTCTCTCTCTCTCTCTCTCTCTCCCCTCTCTTTCTAAGCAGCAGCTCCTTTCTAGGTGCCAAGCTCTGTCAGAATGATGAAGGTCCATCATTACAGCTCCTCATGTCATCTCAGATGGATGGAGCTGTCCTCTCTCTCCTGGGAGACTGGGGTTGTCCCAAATGGCACCCTATTCCTTACTGTACATAGTGGGCCTTGGCCAACATTTGTGCACTATATAGGGAATAGGGTGCCATTTGGGATGCAATTTGATATTTTATAGCTGGTTATGTCAATACTCTCAACTCTGAAGGTGGTGTATGGAGGGGGTGGGGGGATGGATTGTGTGTGTGTGTGTGTACCAGGTGTGTGTGAAAAACATGACAAAACAAATGTAATGATGAAAAGAGGAGCGGCAGTGGCTAGAAGGCCGGTGACGACGAATGCCGAAGCCTGCCCGAACAAAGAGATGAGGCCGCTTCGGAGGGAGTCGTGACAGTGTGTGTGTTTGACCAACTGGGGACATTTTGTTGGTCCGCACAAGGTCAAATGCTATTTCTAGGGGGTTTAGGGTTATGGTTAGAATTAGTGTTAGGGTTTGAATTAGGTTTAGGGTTAGGGTTAGGAGCTGGGGTTAGCTTTAGGGTTAGGGATAAGGTTAGGTTTTTGGGTTAAGGTTAATGTTAGTGTTAAGGTTAGGGTTAGGGTTAGGGTTAGGGTTAGGGTAAATAGGATTTTGAATGGGACTGAATTGTATGTCCCCATAAGGTTAGCTGCGCAAGACTGTGTGTGTGTGTGTGTGTGTGTGTGTCAGAGTATGTGAGAAAGTTGAGCAGTCAGAAATCCCACTCATCACTCACAGTGCGCTACTTGCGCACCGCTTGGCGCTCCTTTCCAACCACTTCTCTAAAAACCGTTCTTCACTCACAGGGAAAAAAACTGCAACTCCAAATTTAACCAACACCCATCTATTTATGTGACTACCTGGACCTACCATTTGGTTTTGAAATATCATTTGAATTAAACGTTTTGAAATAAACAACAGGAAAAGGTGACTGTAATAATAATAAGAATATAATATGCCATTTAGCAGACGCTTTTATCCAAAGCGACTTACAGTCATGTGTGCATACATTTTTGTGTATGGGTGGTCCCGGGGATCGAACCCACTACCCTGGCGTTACAAGCGCCGTGCTCTACCAGCTGAGCTACAGAGGACCACTGTAAGAAGCGCTCATCGTTTCAAATAGGCTACATGTCATATTGAACAGCATATAAACACTCTAAACAGTTCAGGAGCCAGACAGGGAGCCTAAGAAGGAACGAAAATGATTTAGTTAGTCTATATTATCTCAACTATTTCAAGGCTATAGTCTACAAAGAAATACATTTTGAAGCATTTGCGAGTGCAACACACTAGGCTGGCAGGCACATTAAGCTCTCAGCATTTACATTTTTTACAAACTCGCTCCATGGCGCTCCGCTCCGCTCCGCTCCAGCTCGCTCCACTCCAGCTCTGCTCCTCACTCCGCTCCTCGCTCCAGCTCGCTCCACTCCAGCTCTGCTCCTCACTCCGCTCCAGCTCCACTCCAGCTCTGCTCCTCACTCCGCTCCTCGCTCCAGCTCGCTCCACTCCAGCTCTGCTCCTCACTCCGCTCCAGCTCCACTCCAGCTCTGCTCCTCACTCCGCTCCTCACTCCAGCTCCGCTCCACTCCAGCTCTGCTCCTCACTCCGTTCCAGCTCCACTCCAGCTCTGCTCCTCACTCCGCTCCTCGCTCCAGCTCCGCTCCGCTCTAGCTCCGCTCCGCTCCAGCTCTGCTCCTCACTCCGCTCCAGCTCCACTCCAGCTCCTCCCCAAAACTCTGCTCCTCACTCCAGCTCCAGCTCCGCTCCTCACTCCAGCTCTGCTCCGCTCCAGCTCTGCTCCTCACTCCGCTCCAGCTCTGCTCCAGTTTCACTTCCACTCCAGTTCCACAGGTTTGTATGAGCACCTGATTTACATTGACACATTTATAAAAAAGGCAATCATGGCCAATTCTGCAAACCCATCATTATAATTATGGATGTTTGGTGTGTGTGTGTGTGTGGGTATGTGTGTGTCCACTGGGACACACACAATACAGCTCACAAAGGAAGATGATATGACTGCACAGAGATAGATTCATGCCTAAGGTTGTGTCATTACCCAGAGAGCTCACTACAGATTTAAGGCGAAATTTCACGTTTTTCCAGGTCCCCAGGACGTCGGGAGACGCAGTCAAAACCGTCCACTAGAAAAATACTAAACAATTTAAAAACAAGTGCTCAGAGCTGGGATTGAACATGCAGTCTATGGAACAGGATCTCACTGTTTGGACCACTGCACCATCTGTCCATAAGGAGTTAGAAAGGCCAGTCTTAGTAAATGGCTAAACTTAACCGTGGAGTTTTTTTTCTGCTTTAACCCTATCCCAAACCTTAATCCTTAACTTAACCAATCAGAATGAATGTCTCAACTGTTAGTTTTTTTCAATCACTTTGGTAAATTTTTCAGACGCAAGTGATATATTTTCAAAACACTGAGCACAAAACAAAAAATGTATAACACTTGCAATGCCCCGTCTTATGTTCAGAACCTTTGATTGGGCATTCATTGGCGTTAAACACTTATTTTTTTGTGAAATACACTACATGAACAAATGTATGTGGACACCTGCTCATCGAACATCTCATTCCAAAATCATGGGAATTAATATGGAGATGGTCCCCCTTTGCTGCTATAACAGCCCCCACTCTTCTGGGAAGGCTTTCCACTAGATGTTGGAACATTGCTGTGGGGACTTGCTTCCATTCAGCCACAAGAGCATCTGTGAGGTCGGGCCTGATGTTGGGCGATTAGGCCTGGCTCGCAGTCTGCGTTTCAGTTCATCCTCAAGATTTTCGATGGGGTAGAGGTCAGGGCTCTGTGCAAGCCAGTGAAGTTCTTCCACACCGATCTCGACAAACCATTTCTGTATGGACCTCGCTTTGTCATGTGAAACAGGAAAGGGCCTTCCCCAAACTGTTGTCACAAAGTTGGAAGCACAGAATTGTCTAGAATGTCATTGTATACTGTAGCGTTAAGATTTCCCTTCACTGGAACAAAGGCGCCAACCATGAAAAACAGCCCCAGAGCAATTATTCCTCCTCCACCAAACTTTACAGTTGGCACTATGCATTGGGGCAGGTAGCGTTCTCCTGGCATCCACCAAACCCAGATTCGTCTGTTGGACTGCCAGATGGTGAAGCATGATTCATCACTCCAGAGAACGCGTTTCCACTGCTCCAGAGTCCAATGGCGGTGAGATTTATACCACTCCTGCCGACACTTGGCATTGAACATGGTGATCTTAGACTTGTGTGCAGCTGCTCGGCCATGGAAACCCATTTCATGAAGCTCCCGACTAACAGTTGTTGAGCTGACGTTGCTTCCAGAG
Organism: Coregonus clupeaformis; assembly: GCF_020615455.1. NCBI lineage: Eukaryota > Metazoa > Chordata > Actinopteri > Salmoniformes > Salmonidae > Coregonus > Coregonus clupeaformis. The sequence continues at coordinate 13,951,919 of NC_059193.1, forward strand.
GCAGTTTGGAACTCGGTAGTGAGTGTTGCAACCGAGGACAGATTATTTTTTACGCGCTATGTGCTTCAGCACTAGGCAGCCCCGTTCTGTGAGCTTGAGTGGCCTACCACTTCGTGCCTGAGCCATTGTTGCTCCTAGACATTTCCACTTCACAATAACAGCACTTACAGTTGACCGGGGCAGCTCTAGCAGGGCAGAAATTTGACGAACTGACTTGTTGGAAAGGTGGCATCCTATGACGGTGCCATGTTGAAAGTCACTGAGCTCTTCAGTAAGGCCATTCTACTGCCAATGTTTGTATATGGAGATTGCATGGCTGTGTAGACCTGTCAGCAAAGGGTGTGGCTGAAATAGTTGAATCCACTAATTTGAAGGGGTGTCCACATACTTTTGTATGTATAGTGTATGTTGGTATTGTACTTCAAACTATATGTAGGCAGGTTGCTTAGGATTCTAACCTTCTGTTTAATAAAAAAAATAGACATTCTTTGTCAAATATCAGACTCTTTAATGTTATATATAATCGTTCTATCGCAAAGCTCCCAGAAATTCTAATCTCTCTAGATGCTGAGAAGGCTTTTAATAGAGCGGAGTGGGGCTACCTATTTTAGAGAAATGTGGCTTTAGCAAAAAAATCATTACTATACTCTTCTCAATTTGCACCTGTCAGAATGAATAACACCCACTCAGACTATTTCCCTCTCTTCAGAGGCACTAGACAGTGGTGTCCAATGTCTCCCTTTATTTTTGCCATCACCATCGAGCCACTCGCTACTGCATTTAGATCCAACCCACATATAACAGGAGTGTTCAGAGGCGACATAGAACAAAGGGTCTCACTTTATGCTGATGACTTGCTTCTTTATATCGCAAACCCCAATGTATCCTTACCCATTGTGCTATCTGTTCTTAATACATTTGGTCTAGTCTCTGGTTACAAGTTAAATCTGAATAAGAGCAAGCTTTTCCCTTTAAATGCTGCAGCTCATAACTACCCATTACACACATTGCCTTTCAGAGTAGTTCTCGACAAATGTACATACTTGGGGGTACATGTCACGGACAAATTTGATAACCTTTTTTAAGGCTAATTTTTCTCCTCTCCTTACTCTGGTGGAGAAAGATTTTGAACGATGGTCACTACTTCCCCTATCATTAGCTGGTCAAATGAATTAGGTTGAAATGAATACCCTTCCTAAATTCTCCTACCTCTTTCAATGTATACCTATTTTTATTCCCAAATCTTTTTTCCTCAAACTCTGTGGGCTTATCTCAGACTTCATCTGGAATAACAAAAAAACAAAAAAATCCAAGGATCCGCAAGGTATTCTTGCAAAGGCCTAAACCCTTCTACCTAATTTCCTGTTCTATTATTAGGCAGACAACTTCTGTGTAATTCAGTATTGGATCCGTGCAGATACCACACACATCATTCCAGCATGGTTGAAGATAGAATCTTCCTCATGTATGCCATCCTCACTGGCTGCTTTAGCACATTCCCCTATTCATTCTGCTACTTCAGGTTATACTAAAAAACATTTTAGTAAAAACCACTCTCAAGATCTGGAACCAGTTTAGACGTCACTTTGGTTTGCAAACCTATTCATTAAGGGGCCCTCTACTCAGAAATCACATTTTCCGTCCATCCCTAGTACAGTGGGGGAAAAAAGTATTTAGTCAGCCACCAATTGTGCAAGTTGTCCCACTTAAAAAGATGAGAGAGGCCTGTCATTTTCATCATAGGTACACGTCAACTATGACAGACAAAATGAGAAGAAAAAAAATCCAGAAAATCACATTGTAGGATTTTTAATGAATTTATTTGCAGATTATGGTGGAAAATAAGTATTTGGTCAATAACAAAAGTTTCTCAATACTTTGTTATATACCCTTTGTTGGCAATGAAACAGGTCAAACGTTTGCTGTAAGTCTTCACAAGGTTTTCACACACTGTTGCTGGTATTTTGGCTCATTCCTTCATGCAGATCTCCTCTAGAGCAGTGATGTTTTGGGGCTGTCGCTGGGCAACACGGACTTTCAACTCCCTCCAAAGATTTTCTATGGGGTTGAGATCTGGAGACTGGCTAGGCCACTCCAGGACCTTGAAATGCTTCTTACGAAGTCACTCCTTCGTTGCCCGGGCGGTGTGTTTGGGATCATTGTCATGCTGAAAGACCCAGCCACGTTTCATATTCAATGCCCTTGCTGATGGAAGGAGGTTTTCACTCAAAATCTCATTATACATGGCCCCATTCATTCTTTCCTTTACACGGATCAGTTGTCCTGGTCCCTTTGCAGAAAAACAGCCCCAAAGCATGATGTTTCCACCCCCATGCTTCACAGTAGGTATGGTGTTCTTTGGATGCAACTCAGCATTCTTTGTCCTCCAAACACGACGAGTTGAGTTTCTACCAAAAAGTTATATTTTGGTTTCATCTGACATTTTCCCAATCCTCTTCTGGATCATCCAAATGCACTCTAGCAAACTTCAGATGGGCCTAGACATGTACTGGCTTAAGCAGGGGGACACGTCTCGCACTGCAGGATTTGAGTCCCTGGCGGCGTAGTGTGTTACTGATGGTAGGCTTTGTTACTTTGGTCCCAGCTCTCTGCAGGTCATTCACTAGGTCCCCCCGTGTGGTTCTGGGATTTTTGCTCACCGTTCTTGTGATCATTTTGACCCCACGGGGTGAGATCTTGCGTGGAGCCCCAGATCGAGGGAGATTATCAGTGGTCTTGTATGTCTTCCATTTCCTAATAATTGCTCCCACAGTTGATTTCTTCAAACCAAGCTGCTTACCTATTGCAGATTCAGTCTTCCCAGCCTGGTGCAGGTCTACAATTTTGTTTCTGGTGTCCTTTGACAGCTCTTTGGTCTTGGCCATAGTGGAGTTTGGAGTGTGACTGTTTGAGGTTGTGGACAGGTGTCTTTTATACTGATAACGAGTGGAGGACAGAGGAGCCTCTTAAAGAAGAAGTTACAGGTCTGTGAGAGCCAGAAATCTTGCTTGTTTGTAGGTGACCAAATACTTATTTTCCACCGTAATTTGCAAATAAATTCATAAAAAATCCTACAATGATGATTTTCTGGAAATTTTTTTCTCAATTTGTCTGTCATAGTTGACGTGTACCTATGATGAAAATTACAGGCCTCTCTCATCTTTTTAAGTGGGAGAACATGCACAATTGGTGGCTGACTAAATACTTTTTTTCCCCACTGTAGATGGAGCCTTCTCCATGTGGTTCAGCCTTCATTCAATGATTTGTATATTGATGGCACGTTTGCATCGTTCCAACAACTCTCAGCTAATTTCCACTTTCCGAATAGTAATTTCTTTAGATATTTACAGGTGTGCAGCTTTGTCTGTGACCTCTCAATTCCCCACTCTTCCTGTGGGCCCTCCCACTGATGCTTTTTTTAGAACCATTCCCAACTGTAAAAGGTATATTTGCGACAGGTGTCGGCAAGTCCCTGCTTCATAAATACATATGTTATGGTCCTACTCTTCTCTACATAACTATTGGTCTGCCATCGTTGATACCATAAAGCAGGGTTCTTCAATTCCGGTCCTGGAGGGCCGAAACACTTCTGTTTTTTATTTCTACCTGGTAGTTAATTGCACTCACCTGGTGTCCCAGGTCTGAATTAGTCCCTGATTAGAAGGAGAGGATGAAAAACAGAGGTGTTTTGGCCCTCCAGGACCGGAATTGAAGAACCCTGCCATAAAGTATTACAAGTGCATTTTGCTCCTACTGCCATAACATCATTATTTGGGGTAATACCTGATACTATAACCCTACCAAAATATAAATCTGACTTTGTAGCCTTTTTGAGTTTGTTGGCAAGAAGGTTGATTTTACTTCTGTGGAAATCGCCCTCTCCTCCTCATTTCGTTTGCATTAAAGATGTCTTACACTGTAGTAAATTTGAGAAGATAAAATATACTGTCACGCCCTGGCTCTAGGGACTCTTTTAAGTTGAGCCAGGGTGTGTAGAGTTTATGTTTTGTGCTCATTGTGTCTAGTCTAGTTTTGTATATCTATGTTGGCCAGAGTGGTTCTCAATCAGAGGCAACGAGTATCAGCTGTTGCTGGTTGTCTCTGATTGGGAACCATATTTAGTCAGGTGGTTTTCCCACAGTGTTTGTGGGATCTTGTTCCGTGTTGGTTTGTACCTGTGGACGTCACGTATCGATTTGTTCGTTTATCATTTAATAAATAAGTATGTTCACCTTCCATGCTGCGCCTTGGTCCTCTATATCCGACGATCGTGAAAGAAGATCCCACCAATACAGGACCAAGCAGCGTGCCCAGGCAGGAGAGGAGAAGCGGCGCCAACCGGGCAGTCGTCGGACAGGCGAGGGGCACCCCCAAGACATTTTTAGGGGGGGGCACATGGCAGGGACGACGGGGCCACTGGAGGCAGATAAGGGGCGAGTTGGTGGACGAGGAGAGAAGGCCACCGGGTTACGGGAGCCATTGGTGTATAGAGGGAAGGAAAATGTAGAGGCACGGCGAGAGGTACTGAAGTGTGTCGCCAGTCCGGTCCGGCCCGTTCCTGTCGATCGAGCCAAGCCTATGGTGCGCGTCGCCAGCCCGGCCCGGCCTGTTCCTGTCCATCGCGCCAAGCCTATGGTGCGCGTCGCCAGCCCGGCCCGGCCTGTTCCTGCTCCCCGCACCAAGCCAATGGTGCGCGTCGCCAGCCTGGTCCGGCCTGTTCCTGCTCCCCGCACCAAACCTGTGGTGTGCATCGCCAGCCCGTGCCCGTTTCACCGGTGCCTGGTCAGGTACCGGTCAGCTGCTCCACACCGGAGCCTGAGCAATCCGCTCCACCGAAGTCCAGTCCAGCTCCAGCCAGTGGGGCTAGACCAGACCAGGGGCACTACGGGGGGGTTAGTAGAGGGTGGTGGTCAAGCCCGGAACCGCCTCCGAGGAGGAATGCCCACCCAGCCCTCCCCTGTTCGGTGATGTTTAGGCGCGGTCGCAGTCCGCGCCTTTAGGGGGGGGTACTGTCACGCCCTGGCTCTAGGGACTCTTTTAAGTTGAGCCAGGGTGTGTAGAGTTTATGTTTTGTGCTCGTTGTGTCTAGTCTAGTTTTGTATATCTATGTTGGCCAGAGTGGTTCTCAATCAGAGGCAACGAGTATCAGCTGTTGCTGGTTGTCTCTGATTGGGAACCATATTTAGTCAGGTGGTTTTCCCACAGTGTTTGTGGGATCTTGTTCCGTGTTGGTTTGTGTTTTGCACCTGTGGACGTCACGTATCGATTTGTTGTTTTGTTCGTGTATCATTTAATAAATAAGTATGTTCACCTTCCACGCTGCGCCTTGGTCCTCTATATCCGACGATCGTGACATATACCCTACGGGGTTCTTCTGAGATTCTACCGAATGTGGCAGCCTTTCTTTACCTATGTAGAGACACTGCAACTTCCCTCTACTCTACCTTTGTATTTAATTTGTCTACCTTTGTGAGTGTTTAATATTAGCCTGACTTATTATAATAATTTTTCTAATCATTTTGAAGACTAGCTATGTTTTGTTTTTGTGCACTTTGTTGTTTCTAATGTATGTTTTGTTATGAAAGTGTTACTTAAGTATTTTATATTTTGTATGGGTATATACATGCCTACCTCATTCAAAAGCATTTTCCCATGGTATATATCGAATATATAAAATCATGTGCAATGTTACTGTATTTCAAGCATTGTTTACACTGTAACTGTGGGGAAAAAAAACAATAAAAAAAACCTTCTCAAAAAGCTTCTTAGAGGAGGTGCTTCCACAATATTGTGATTTGAACCACATACAAGGTAAAGTATTGTATTCTTCACACAGTAAGACATTATCCCAGGACGCTACCTTTTTAATGTCACTTGAACCGATGTGGATGTGGTGGAGGAGTCAGGCGCAGGACACAGAGGTTAAGTCCAACAGACTTTAATCGTCTAAATAATCTTGAGGAAAAAACCCGACCTCGAATAACACCAAGAGGCGAGGGAAAATTACGCACACGCGTAAACACTAAACACGAAACAAAACAGAGTGCAAACACGTAGCTCTGACAAAGTGGCAGCAAAAACAACACACAATCAGTCTAGTGCAAAAACACGGAACTTATAAGACACGTAATCAACACACAAATGGACACAGGTGTAACAGACAGACAAAAGCAATCAAATAACGAAACATAGAGCGATGGCAGCTAGTACTCCGGGGACGGCGAACGCCGAAGCATGCCCGAACCAGGAGGAGGAGCAGTCTCGGCAGAATCCGTGACAGTACCCCCCTTGACGCGCGGCTCCAGCCGTGCGCCGACCCGGCCTCGGGACGGCCAGGAGGACGCGGACCTGGGCGCGTGGGATGCCCACGGTGGAACTCAGTCAGGAGGGATGGATCGAGTATGTCCCTCCTGGGCACCCAGCACCGTTCCTCCGGACCGTACCCCTCCCACTCCACGAGATACTGGAGACCACTCATCCGGCGCCTCGAGTCCAAGATGGTCCGGACCCTGTACGCCGGGGCCCCCTCGATGTCCAAAGGGGGCAGAGGGGTCTCTCCTATCTCATCTTCTTGGAGTGGGCCAGCTACCACCGGCCTGAGAAGAGACACATGGAACGAGGGGTTAATATTTTTATACTCTATAGGCAGTTGTAACCTGTAACACACCTCGTTCAATCTTCTCAGGACTTTGAAGGGCCCCCACAAACCGCCCGACCCAGCTTCCGGCAGGGCAGGCGGAGGGGCAGGTTTCGGAGTCGAGAGCCAGACTCGATCTCCCGGTGCGTACACCGGTCCCTCACTGCGGTGGCGATCGGCGCTCGCCTTTTGTTGACGGATGGCACGCTGCAGATGGACATGGGCAGCGTCCCACGTCTCCTCCGAGCGCCGAATCCACTCGTCCACCGCAGGGGCCTCGATCTGGCTCTCGTGCCATGGTGCCAGGACCGGCTGATAACCTAAAACACACTGGAAAGGTGTTAAATTGGTGGAGGAGTGGCGGAGAAAGTTCTGGGCCATCTCTGCCCAGGGGATGAACCTAGACCACTCCTCCGGCCGGTCCCGGCAATAGGACCTCAAAAACCTACCCACATCCTGGTTGACACGTTCCACCTGCCCATTGCTCTCTGGGTGGTACCCCGAGGTAAGGCTTACCGAGACCCCCAACCGTTCCATGAACGCTCCCCAAACTCTGGAGGTGAACTGGGGACCTCGGTCAGACACAATATCCTCGGGGACCCCCATAGTGCCGGAACACATGGGTAAATAGGGCCTCAGCGGTTTGTAGGGCAGTAGGGAGACCCGGCATTGGAAGGAGACGACAGGCCTTGGAAAACCGATCCACAACGACCAAAATGGTGGTATTCCCCTGGGAGGGGGTAGGTCTGTTACGAAATCCACCGATAGGTGGGACCATGGTCGTTGTGGAACGGGCAGGGGATGTAGCTTACCCCTGAGCAAATGTCTAGGCGCCTTACACTGGGCACACACCGAGCAGGAGGAGACATAAACCCTCACATCCCTAGCTAACGTTGGCCACCAGTATTTCATGCTAAGACAGTGCACGGGTCCGGCCAATACCTGGATGTCCAGAGGAGGGTGATGTATGAGCCCAATAAATAAGACGATCACGAACCTCGAGCGGAACGTCGTCCGCCCCACAGGACACTCGGGGGAGTAGGGTCGGTACGCAGTGCCCGCTCGATTTCCGCATCGACCTCCCCATACCACCGGAGCCACCAAACAAGACTCCGGCAATATGGAAGTAGGCTCGTTGGACCTCTCCTCTGTGTCATACCGCCGGGACAGGGGCGTCTGCCTTACCATTCTGGGACCCTGGGATGTATGTGATCTTAAAAACAAACCGGGTTAGGAACATGTTCCACCTAGCCTGACGAGGGTTCAATCTCCTAGCTGCCCGGATGTACTCCAGGTTACGGTGATCAGTCAGAATGAGGAAAGGGTGTTGAGCCCCCTCAAGCCAATGCCTCCACACCTTTAGGGCCTGGACTACGGCTAACAGCTCCCTGTCCCCAACATCATAGTTGCGCTCTGCCGAGCTGAGCTTCTTGGAGTAGAACGCACAGGGGCGGAGTTTAGGTGGCGTGCCGGACCGTTGTGACAGGACTGCCCCAATACCGGTCTCGGACGCGTCTACCTCTACTTGGAATGGTAAAGAGGGATCCGGATGCGCCAGCACCGGAGCCGAGGTGAACAGGTTCTTAAGGTTGACAAATGCCCTGTCCGCCTCAGCCGACCACTGCAAACGAACGGACCCCCCTTTAGCAGGGACGTAATGGGAGCTGCAACCTGTCCAAAACCCAGAATAAACCTCCGGTAGTAATTAGCAAAACCAAGAACTGCTGCACCTCTTTTACAGTGGTTGGAGTTTGCCAATTACGCACGGCCGATACCGGTCTACCTCTATCTCCACACCAGACGCGGACAACTGATAACCCAAAAAGGAGACGGACTCCTGGAAGAACAGGCATTTCTCTGCCTTGACATACAAGTCATGCTCCAACAGTCTTCTCAACACTCAGCGCACCTGGGCTACATGCTCGGCTCGTGTAGAAGAGTACACTAGGATGTCGTCGATGTAAACTACTACACCCTGCCCATGCATGTCCCGGAAAATCTCGTCAACAAAGGATTGGAAGACTGAAGGAGCATTCATTAACCCGTATGGCATGACGAGATACTCGTAATGACCCGAGGTGGTGCTAAATGCTGTTTTCCATTCATCCCCCCTCCCTAATGCGCACTCAGATTGTACGCGCTCCTGAGATCCAACTTTGTGAAGAATCGCGCTCGCGTAATGATTCCGTTATCGTACGCAATCAGTTCAAGTGGGTAACTGTATTTAACTGTGATCTGATTGAGACTACGGTAATCAATACGCGGCGCAAACCCCCGTCCTTCTTCTTCACAAAGAAGAAACTTCGAGGAGACCGGGGAAGTGGAGGACCGTATGTATCCCTGTGCCAAGGACTCGGCTATGTAAGTCTCCATAGCCGCTGTTTCCTCTTGAGACAGGGGATACACACGACTCCGTGGCAGAGCCGCTCCTGTTTGGAGATTTATCGCACAGTCCCCCTGTCTATGAGGAGGTAGCCGTGTTGCCCTCGATTTGCTGAACACGAGTGCTAAATCACTTATACTCAGGGGGAATGCGCAGTGCGGGCACTTGGTTCGGACTCTCTACCGAGGTCGCCCCTACGGAAACACCTAGACATCTCCCTACACACTGGGCAGACCACTCCATAAGAGCCCTCTGTTGCCACGCTATGGTAGGATCATGGGTGCTTAACCAGGGAAGGCCCAACACCACGGGGTACGCAGGAGAGTCAATCAGATAAAACTGAATTATCTCCTCATGACCCCCCTGCGTCGTCATCGTCAGTGGTGCTGTGACCTCCCTGATCAGGCCCGACCCCAACGGCCGGCTGTCTAACGCGTGGACAGGAAATGGAGCTTCTACCGGCCGAAGGGGAATTCCTAACCTACAGCAAAATGCCCGATCAATAAAGTTCCCAGCTGCGCCTGAATCTACTAGCGCCTTATGCTGGGAATGAGGTGCCACCTGTGGAAAACTCACAGGAATACTCATGTGACCAACAGAAAGCTCTGAGTAAGTGGGGCGCCTACTCACCTGAAATGACTCCCCAGTGCGTGGCCTGTTGTCACCTCTCCCAGGAGACCCTCCCCAGCACCTGGCCGCGGTGTGTCCTCCACGACCACAGGTGGTGCAGGGGATGGCCCCCCTCGGGTTCCCTCTCCTCCTCTCTCTAGCGCCAGCACCCCGAGCTCCATGGGAATCGGCTCGGGAGGTGCTGGAGGGTGGAATGGACGACCCCCACTCGGGGACGTCTGCGGGTAGCCAGCAGGGTGTCTAGACGGATGGAAATGTCCACCAACTGGTCAACGACAGGTTGGTGTCCCTGCAGGCCAGCTCACACGAACGTCCTCTCGTAGGCTACACCGGTAGTGGTCGATGAGGGCCCTCTCATTCCACCCCGCATCCGCCGCTAGTGTCCGGAACTCCAGTGCGAACTCCTGTGCGCTCCTCTTCCCCTGTCGGAGGTGGAATAGACGCTCTCCCACCGCTTTCCCCTCAGGTGGATGATCGAAGACAGCCCTGAAGCGGCGGGAGAACTCCACGTAGGTGATGGTTGCGGCGTCTATTCCCCTCCATTCGGCGTTGGCCCACTCCAACGCCTTGCCGGAGAGACAGGAGATGAGGGCGGAGACGCCTCGTATCCCGAGGGCGCCGGGTGTATGGTGGCAAGGTAAAGTTCCACCTGCAGGAGGAATCCCTGACACCCGGCTGCAGAACCGTCATATGCCCTCGGGAGCGAGCCGAATGCCACTGGGTTCCGGTGCTGAGAGAGGAGGACTGGCCGTTGGTGATGGGATGTTGTAAGAGTGCGTGGGCACCTCCCGATTCACCAATCGGCGCAGAGTGTTGGACACCTCGTCCATGGCGGCCCCGAGTTGCCGGATCATGGTGTCCTGGTAGTTGATCCGGTCTTCCAGGGATTCGGGTGCCGCCGCCGTTCCTGCTGACTCCATGCGGGTGTGTTGTTCTGTCACTTGAACCGATGTGGATGTGGTGGAGGAGTCAGGCGCAGGACACAGAGGTTAAGTCCAACAGACTTTAATCGTCTAAATAATCTTGAGGAAAAAACCCGACCTCGAATAACACCAAGAGGCGAGGGAAAATTACGCACACGCGTAAACACTAAACACGAAACAAAACAGAGTGCAAACACGTAGCTCTGACAAAGTGGCAGCAAAAACAACACACAATCAGTCTAGTGCAAAAACACGGAACTTATAAGACACGTAATCAACACACAAATAGACACAGGTGTAACAGACAGACAAAAGCAATCAAATAACGAAACATAGAGCGGTGGCAGCTAGTACTCCGGGGACGGCCTGCCCGAACCAGGAGGAGGAGCAGTCTCGGCAGAATCCGTGACATTTAAGCTTTTTTAAATTAAATGTACAGATTAAGTCAGAAGTTTACATACACTTAGGTTGGAGTCATTAAAACTCATTTTTCAACCACTCCACAAATTTCTTGTTAACAAACTATAGTTTTGGCAAGTCGGTTAGGACATCTACTTTGTGCTTGACACAAATACATTTTCCAACAATTGTTTACAGACAGATTATTTCACTTATAATTCACTGTATCACAACTACACTAAGTTGACTGTGCCTTTAAACAGCTTGGAAAATTCCAGAAAATGATGACATGGCTTTAGAAGCTTCTGATAGGTTTAATTTACATAATTTGAGTCAATTGGAGGTGTACCTGTGGCTGTATTTCAAGGCTTACCTTCAAACTCAGTGCCTATTTGCTTGACATCATGGGAAAATCAAAAGAAATCAGCCAAGACCTCAGAAAAAAAATTGTAGACCCCCACAAGTCTGGTTCATCCTTGGGAGCAATTTCCAAACGCCTGAAAGTACCACGTTCATCTGTACAAACAATAGTAGGCAAGTATAAACACCATGGGACCACGCAGCCGTCATACCGCTCAGGAAGGAGACGCGTTCTGTCTCCTAGAGATGAACATACTTTGGTGCGAAAAGTGCAAATCAATCCCAGAACAACAGCAAAGGACTTGTGAAGATGCTGGAGGAAACAGGTACAAAAGTATCTACATCCACAGTAAAACAAGTCCTATATCGACATAACCTGAAAGGCCGCTCAGCAAGGAAGAAGCCACTGCTCCAAAACCGCCATAAAAAAGCCAGACTACTGTTTGCAACTGCACATGGGGACAAAGATCGTACTTTTTGGAGAAATGTCCTCTGGTCTGATGAAACAAAAATAGCACTGTTTGGCCATAATGACCATCGTTATGTTTGGAGGAAAAAGGGGGGTGCTTGCAAGCCGAAGAACACCATCCCAACCGTGAAGCACAGGGGTGGCAGCATCATGCTGTGGGGGTGCTTTGCTGCAGGAGGGACTGGTGTACTTCACAAAATAGATGGCATCATGGGGAAGGAAAATTATGTGTATATATTGATGCAACATCTCAAGACATCAGTCAGGAAGTTAAAGCTTGGTCGCAAATGAGTCTTCAAAATGGACAATGACCCCAAGCTTACTTCCAAAGTTGTGGCAAAATGGCTTAAGGACAACAAAGTCAAGGTATTGGAGTGGCCATCACAATGCCCTGACCTCAATCCCATAGACAATTTGTGGGCAGAACTGAAAAAGCATGTGCAAGCAAGGAGGCCTACAAACCTGACTAAGATACACCAGCTCTGTCAGGAGGAATGGGAAGCTTGTGGAATGCTACCCGAAACGTTTGACCCAAGTTAAACATTTGAAAGGCAATGCTACCAAATACTAATTGAGTGTATGTAAACTTCTGTCCCACTGGGAATGTGATGAAAGAAATAAAAGCTGAAAGAAATAATTCTCTCTACTATTATTCTGACATTTCACATTCTTAAAATAAAGTGGTGATCCTAACTGACCTAAGACAGGGAATTCTTACTAGGATTAAATGTCAGGAATTGTGAAAAACTGAGTTTAAATGTATTTGGCTAAGGTGTATGTAAAATTCCGACTTCAACTGTACGTAAACTAGTCACTACACAATTTTGGTTCAGTAGTTATCAGTTTTGAGAAGTTTGATTATGCGCTAATTAAATGTATTGTTAACAAATGACAAAAAAATATTACAAAAAGTAATGTGAATATTGCATTACGAAAGGCAGGTAGTTAGATTGAATATGAATGCAAATTGAAAGAGCGATTTGGTGCAGTGAACAAAATACTTTGTGAATTTGTTTGTTGTACTCAGTCAATTGAAAATGTGCTTAGAGTTTTGAAACATGAGCCATTTTGATGATCTGTTTAGATTTGTGTGCTTAAAGTTGTGAAAATGTACCACATACTGTACTTGTGAAAATTGCACCAAAGTGATTGAAAAAACTGTAACCAATTGGAATTAATGCCTGAGCTTAACCCTAGAGTTGTTTCTGTTTTAACCCTTATCCCAAACCTTAACCATTAATTATACGGTGTGAGGGAGGGAGGGAGAGAGAGAGAGAGAGAGAGAGAGAGAGAGAGAGAGAGAGAGGGATAGAGAGAGAGAGAGGCAGAGGCAGAGGGAGAGAGAGAGAAGTGCGAGAGAGACAGAGAGAGTGATGGAGGGCAAGATGCTGATTCACTGATCTGATTTAAACGTATTGATCCTCTGGGTTTGCTGACTCCCTCTCCCACTGTGTGTGTGTGTGTGTGTGTGTGTGTGTGTGTGTGTGTGTGACCTTTAGAAGGTCCATTGACCTTTTAGGAACCTCGACCACTAGATTTAACATAGTTTCTCTCTTCACTTGACCTTACAGACAAATAGCTGTGGAGAATATCAACTCTGTTTACTATAACAACCCACACGTAGTCTCTCTCGCTCTCTCTCTCTCTCTCTCTCTCTCCATTCCTCTGTCTTTCGATCTCCCTCTATCCCTCTCTTTCTCCTCTCTCCCTCTTTTTCTCTCTCTCTCTCTCTCTCTTCTCGTGGATGAAATGTAGGAAAATGCCTTTTGTTCCGTCTCATTTTATCTATAATGAAGGAATCGTTTCTGGATCTCTGGAAAATGAGTTTTCCACTGTCTTTATTTTCACATCACAGCAAACTGTTAGCCGAGTGTCCACAAACTGCATACCCGACACCCAGAAACACACTCACGCACGCAAATACACACACACACACACACACACACACACACACACACACACACACACACACACACACACACACACACACACACACACACACACACACACACACACACACCATGTTTATGTCTGCCTGTCTGTAATGAGGGTGGGATGTTCTGTCTGGAGAAGCAGGGAGGAGGAAACTTAATGAAACCCAACAAAGTTCCTTTCTGTCAGAACAACCACTAAATAACCCTCTGAGCTCCCCATAAAACACTAATTGGCTAATTTCAAACAGTTTACTGTGGAAGTAGGGCAGATGTGATCAACTGGGTCCATATCCGGGATATAGACTAGCTTTGCCACCTAAGCTAAAGCTGAGGAATTACTGTAGCTTGGTGCAATTAGTTTTGTATCTCGTTTTTACCATGGTTGTTCATGTAGAATAGTTTGAGTGTTCAGTCTTCAACCTAATCCACCGTCTCTCTCTCTTTCTTCCTTTCTCTCTCTTTCTCTCTTTCTCTCTCCCTTTCTCTCTCTCTTTCCTCCTCTCCCTCTCTATCCCCTTCTCTTCCCCCTCCCTCTCCCCCTCTCTCTCTCTCTCTCTCTCCCCCCTCTCTATCTCTCTCCAGTGTGTGGGTGTGACCTGGCTAGATCTGGGTTCTTTCAGAAGAGTGGTGAGTACATCTGTACGTCAGATTACCAGCGTCTGTACGGGACGCGCTGTGACCGCTGTGATGGATTCATCACCGGGGAGGTGGTCTCCGCTCTGGGGAGGACATACCACCCTACCTGCTTCGTCTGCAGTGTCTGCAGGTACACACACACACACACACACACAAACACACACTTATCCTGATTGATCAATGTGATCAAGCGAAACAGTGAGGGTGAGGTTTAGCTCTTTTGTAGTTAGCGCTCAGTGAACTGGTATTTTGAAAATGCAGCAGAGATGGTGGGAGACCGAGACGGGGAGCGTGCTGTCAGAGTAGGACAGAAATAGCATCACTGCTTTTGTGTCCAGAGTAATGCAGCTTCCATTAAATATGTAGAGTAAAAAGATGAAAGGCTGACGTTGCAGAGAGACTGGAGGAAGAGACACACGCAGGTAACAGCAAAGTCACACACACACACACACACACACACACACACACACACACACACACACACACACACACACACACACACACACACACACACACACACACACACACTCCTTTAGTCTAGTATATCTAAGAACATCAGCTATCTGAAAGCATCCAAACATGGTCTCCAGACATGCTAGACAGTATGTAGGCCATCCAAGGGCATCTTCCTCACGACCAGACATGATACCTGCTCTCACATCCAATATTCACTGACAACACACAGTCTTCTCTGGCTAAAGTAAGGGGTTATTCCTGTGTCTATCTAAAGCTGGGCTTTATAGGCTTTTGAGTTTATTTTTATCTCAGTCACAGTGAAACCAGTTTGTTTAGTGTGTGTGTGTGTGTGTGTGTGTGTGTGTGTGTGTGTGTGTGTGCTGTGTCCTCATCCCAGCATGGCATGAGAGCGTTGGTTGTGCAGTGATGAGGACAATGACCAGGTGGCACCAGCTGTGGTGTCTCCCCTGGGCACAGTGTGGTTGTGCGTGCATATGTGCATACGTGCCTATGTGTACGCGAGTGTGTGTTTAATCAGTGTGTATCTCCCCCCATGCAGGAAGCCGTTCCCTATCGGAGACAGAGTGACGTTCAGTGGGAAGGACTGTGTGTGTCAGCAGTGTTCTCACACACTCGTCACCTCCAACGAACCAATCAAGATCCATGGACCCAGCCGTAAGCCCCGCCCTCATAACGTCATGAACCAGAGGTCTTCACGGGTCCAAAAAGTTGTCTCTCTCTCGCTTTTTTTCTCTCACCCCCCTATTCTCTCCCTCTTCTCGTCGCCTTTTTCCCTCCTCCCCTCCCTCCCCATCCCCCTCTCTCCCCTCCTCCTCCCTCTCCCACTCCTCCTCCACTCTCCCTTCTCTCTTTCCCCCTCCCCCTCCCTTCACACTCTCCCCCCTCCCTCCCCCTTCTCCGGTTCTCCCCATCTCCCCCTTCTCCCCCTCTCCCTCTCACCCTTATCTCCCTCCCTCCCCCTCTCACCCTTATCGCCCTCCCTCCCCCTCCTCCCTCTCCCCATCTCCCCCCTCTCTCTCCCTCTCCCCATCTCCCCCTCTCTCTCCCCCTCCATCTCTCCCTCCCTCCCCTCTCCCTCTCCCCCTTCTCTCCCTCTCCCTCTCCTCCCTCTCCCTCTCCCCATCCCCCTCCTCTCCCCTCCCTCTCCCCATCTCCCCCTCCTCTCTCCCTACCTCCCACCCCTCCTCCCTCTCTCTCCAGACTGTTCAGGGTGTGGAGAGGATATAAAACAGGGACAGTCTCTGCTGGCGTTGGAGAAACAGTGGCATGTCAGCTGCTTCAAGTGTCACACCTGCAACATGGTCCTCACTGGAGAGTACATCAGCAAGTCAGTACACACACACACACACACATGCACGCTCATAACGAACAGACACACACACACACAACCACACACACACAGCCGTATATACACACAGACACGTGGGCATGCACACACACACAAACAAACAGACACACCACACACACACACAGACAAACACACCATTGATGGTAATTTTTTGCATTTGTGTTTCAGGGACAACGTGCCGTACTGTGAGTCTGATTACCACGCCCAGTTTGGGATTAAGTGTGAGACGTGTAGCAGATACATCAGTGGACGGGTACTGGAGGTGAGCACTGACACTCTCCCACTGGGGACCTATACTGTCCTGTGTGGCCCTCACCTCACCTCACCTCACCTCACCTCACCTCACCTCACCTCTCCTCTCCTCTCCTCTCCTCTCCTCTCCTCTCCTCTCCTCTCCTCTCCTCTCCTCTCCTCTCCTCTCCTCTCCTCTCCTCTCCTCTCCTCTCCTCTCCTCTCCTCTCCTCTCCTCTCCTCTCCTCTCCTCTCCTCACCTCACCTCACCTCACCTCACCTCTCCTCTCCTCTCCTCTCCTCTCCTCTCCTCTCCTCTCCTCTCCTCTCCTCTGTGTGTGTGAAGTACTCTGTGCCTCTCCCTCAGTCTCTCTCTCTCTGGGTTATGAACAGCTTCTACAACACGGCTGGCTTTATCTGCTGGCCTGTGGTGGGTGTGTGTCTCTGTGTGTGTTTATGGTATGTGTTTGTGCCTGTATATGTTCATGGTGTATGTGTGTGTGTGTGTGTGTGTGCCTGTGTGCTTGTGTGTGTGTTTCTGGTGTGTGTAGAGCTAGCAGGCCTCTCTCTGCCCTCCTGCCTCTCTGTATCTTAGAGCTAGCAGGCCTCTCTTCTTCCTCCTGCCTCTCTGTCTCTGTCTCCAAGGGCTAATATACCATTAGAGCTAGCAGGCCTCTCTCTCCCCCCTCCTGCCTCTCTGTATCTTAGAGCTAGCAGGCCTCTCTCTCCCCTCCTGCCTCTCTGTATCTTAGAGCTAGCAGGCCTCTCTCTCCCCTCCTGCCTCTCTGTATCTTAGAGCTAGCAGGCCTCTCTCTTCCTTCCTGCCTCTCTGTATCTTAGAGCTAGCAGGCCTCTCTCTCCCCCCTCCTGCCTCTCTGTATCTTAGAGCTAGCAGGCCTCTCTCCTCCCTCCTGCCTCTCTGTATCTTAGAGCTAGCAGACCTCTCTCCCCTCCTGCCTCTCTGTATCTTAGAGCTAGCAGGCCTCTCTCTCCCCTCCTGCCTCTCTGTATCCTAGAGCTAGCAGGCCTCTCTCTCTTCCCTCCTGCCTCTCTGTATCTTAGAGCTAGCAGGCCTCTCTCTCCCCTCCTGCCTCTCTGTATCTTAGTGCTAGCAGGCCTCTCTCTACCCTCCTGCCTCTCTGTATCGTAGAGCTAGCAGGTCTGTCTCTACCCTCCTGCCTCTCTGTATCTTAGAGCTAGCAGGCCTCTCTCTCTCCCCTCCTGCCTCTCTGTATCCTAGAGCTAGCAGGCCTCTCTCTCTCCCCTCCTGCCTCTCTGTATCTTAGAGCTAGCAGGCCTCTCTCTCTCCCCTCCTGCCTCTCTGTATCCTAGAGCTAGCAGGCCTCTCTCTCTTCCCTCCTGCCTCTCTGTATCTTAGAGCTAGCAGGCTTCTCTCTACCCTCCTGCCTCTCTGTATCTTAGAGCTAGCAGGCCTCTCTCTACCCTCCTGCCTCTCTGTATCTTAGAGCTAGCAGGCCTCTCTCTACCCTCCTGCCTCTCTGTACCTTAGAGCTAGCAGGCCTCTCTCGGTACCCTCCTGCCTCTCTGTATCTTAGAGCTAGCAGGCCTTTCTCTTTCCTCCTGCCTCTCTGTATCTTAGAGCTAGCAGGCCACACTCCCCTCCTGCCTCTCCGTATCTTAGAGCTAGCAGGCCTCTCTTCCCTCCCGCCTCTCTGTATCTTAGAGCTAGCAGGCCTCTCTCTCTACCCTCCTGCCTCTCTGTATCTTAGAGCTAGCAGGCCTCTCTCTCTACCCTCCTGCCTCTCTGTATCTTAGAGCTAGCAGGCCTCTCTCTCCCCCTCCTGCCTCTCTGTATCTTAGAGCTAGCAGGCCTTTCTCTTTCCTCCTGCCTCTCTGTATCTTAGAGCTAGCAGGCCACTCTCCCCTCCTGCCTCGCTGTATCTTAGAGCTAGCAGGCCTCTCTCTACCCTCCTGCCTCTCTGTATCTTAGAGCTAGCAGGCCTCTCTCTCCCCTCCTGCCTCTCTGTATCTTAGAGCTAGCAGGCCTTTCTCTTTCCTCCTGCCTCTCTGTATCTTAGAGCTAGCAGGCCACTCTCCCCTCCTGCCTCTCTGTATCGTAGAGCTAGCAGGCCTCTCTTCCCTCCCGCCTCTCTGTATCTTAGAGCTAGCAGGCCTCTCTCTCTTCCCTCCTGCCTCTCTGTATCTTAGAGCTAGCAGGCCTCTCCTCCCTCCTGCCTCTCTGTCTCTGTCTCCAAGGGATAATAGACCATTAGAGCCAGCAGGCCTCTCCTTCCTCCTGCTTCTCTGTCTCTGTCTCCAAGGGCTAATAGACCATTAGAGCTAGCAAGCCTCTCCTCCCTCCTGCTTCTCTGTCTCTGTCTCCAAGGGCTAATAGACCATTAGAGCTAACAGGCCCAGCAGCCATTAGAGATTTAGGCCTCATTACAGACGCTTACCGTTAACGGCTGCCTCTGGGACCGCAGGTAAACGGGCCATTATCGAAAAAAATACACAAGACGGAAGTTCGGAACGCTGGAGATGGAAACAGGGCTCCCAGTGTCTGCTGATCTCTCGCTCTTTCTATCTATCATTCTTCCTCCCTCCCTCCCTCCCTCTCTCTCTCTCTCTCTCTCTCTCTCTCTCTCTCTCTCTCTCTCTCTCTCTCTCTCTCTCTCTCTCTCTCTCTCTCTCTCTCTCTCTCTCTCTCTCTCTCTCTCTCTCTCTTTCTCTCTCTCTCTCTTTCTCTCTCTCTCGCTCTCTCTCTCTCAGACACCTCCTCATCTTCCTCACCCTCTCTGTATAATGTGTCTATGTGGCCCAGAGGGATGGTTGTTCTAATTACTGTAGGAGGGCAGTGCTCAGGCTGTCTCCCAAATGGTACCATTTTTCCAACATAGTGCCCTACTATTGACCAGAGCCCTATGGGTCCTAGTGTAATACCTAGGAATAGGGTGCCATTTGGGAGGAAGCGTCAGTGTAGGAGCTGTTGAACAGAGGGGTCACTATGAAGGTATTATTATTATCCCACTCACAGGCTGGAGACCACTAACGATTAAGATGATTAGCTATCTTTACAAGATGTTGACATTAAAATAATTTACTTCATCTTCCTCACTCCCCCTCCCTCTCTCTCTTTCTTTCTCTCTCTCCAGGCGGGAGGTAAGCACTACCACCCTACCTGTGCCCGCTGTGCCCGATGTCACATGATGTTCACAGAGGGAGAAGAAATGTACCTGCATGGTAACACACACGCACACACGCATACACACAGGCACACACACACACACACACACACACATAAACACACACTCAGCATCACTGATTTATAAAACTCATAAATACTCCTGTCTCTCTCTCTCTCTCTCTCTCTCTCTCTCTCTCTCTCTCTCTCTCTCTCTCTCTCTCTCTCTCTCTCTCTCTCTCTCTCTCTCTCTCTCTCTCTCTCTCTCTCTCTCTCTCTCTCTCTCTCTCTCTCTCTCTCTCTCTCTCTCTCTCTCTCTCTCTCTCTCTCTCTCTCTGTCAGGTGGTGAGGTGTGGCACCCTTTGTGTAAGCAGGCAGCCAGCGCAGAGAGAAGACACAGGGTGAGACAGAAACACAGATATCACTCTACTCTACATAAACACAGATATCATCCTACAGAAGCACAAATATCACTCTATTCTACAGAAACACAGATATCACTCTACAGAAACACAGATATCACTCTACTTCTACAGAAACACAGATATCACTCTACAGAAACACAGATATCACTCTACTTCTACAGAAACACAGATATCACTCTACTTCTACAGAAACACAGATATCACTCTACAGAAACACAGATATCACTCTACAGAAACACAGATATCACTCTACTTCTACAGAAACACAGATATCACTCTACTCTACAGAAACACAGATATCACTCTACTCTACAGAAACACAGATATCACTCTACTCTACAGAAACACAGATATCACTCTACAGAAACACAGACGTCACTCTACTTCTACAGAAACACAGATATCACTCTACAGAAACACAGATATCACTCTACTTCTACAGAAACACAGACATCACTCTACAGAAACACAGATATCACTCTACTCTACAGAAATACAGATATCACTCTACTCTACAGAAACACAGATATCACTCTACTCTACAAAAACACAGATATCACTCGACTTCTACAGAAACACAGATATCACTGTACTCTACAGAAACACAGATATCACTCTACAGAAACACAGACGTCACTCTACTTCTACAGAAACACAGATATCACTCTACAGAAACACAGATATCACTCTACTTCTACAGAAACACAGACATCACTCTACAGAAACACAGATATCACTCTACTCTACAGAAACACAGATATCACTCTACTCTACAGAAACACAGATATCACTCTACTCTACAAAAACACAGATATCACTCGACTTCTACAGAAACACAGATATCACTGTACTCTTCAGAAACACAGATATCACTCTACAGAAACACAGATATCACTCTACAGAAACACAGATATCACTCTACAGAAACACAGATATCACTCGACTTCTACAGAAACACAGATATCACTCTACAGAAACACATATATCACTCTACTCTACAGAAACACAGCTATCACTCGACTCTACAGAAACACAGATATCACTCTACTCTACAGAAACACATATATCACTCTACTCTACAAAAACACAGATATCACTCGACTTCTACAGAAACACAGATATCACTGTACTCTTCAGAAACACAGATATCACTCTACAGAAACACAGATATCACTCTACAGAAACACAGATATCACTCGACTCTACAGAAACACAGATATCACTCTACTCTACAGAAACACAGATATCACTCTACTCTACAGAAACACAGATATCACTCTACTCTACAGAAACACAGATATCACTCTACTCTACAGAAACACAGATATCACTCTACTCTACAGAAACACAGATATCACTCGACTTCTACAGAAACACAGATATCACTCTACAGAAACACAGATATCACTCTACAGAAACACAGATATCACTCGACTTCTACAGAAACACAGATATCACTCTACAGAAACACATATATCACTCTACTCTACAGAAACACAGCTATCACTCGACTCTACAGAAACACAGATATCACTCTACTCTACAGAAACACATATATCACTCTACTCTACAAAAACACAGATATCACTCGACTTCTACAGAAACACAGATATCACTGTACTCTTCAGAAACACAGATATCACTCTACAGAAACACAGATATCACTCTACAGAAACACAGATATCACTCGACTCTACAGAAACACAGATATCACTCTACTCTACAGAAACACAGATATCACTCTACTCTACAGAAACACAGATATCACTCTACTCTACAGAAACACAGATATCACTCTACTCTACAGAAACACAGATATCACTCTACTCTACAGAAACACAGATATCACTCGACTTCTACAGAAACACAGATATCACTGTACTCTACAGAAACACAGATATCACTCTACTTCTACAGAAACACAGATATCACTCTACTCTATTGAAACACAGATATCACTGTACAGAAACACAGATATCACTGTACTCTACAGAAACACAGATGTCACTCTACTTCTACAGAAACACAGATATCACTCTACTTCTACAGAAACACAGATATCACTCTACTCTACAGAAATACAGATATCACTCTACTTCTACAGAAACACAGATATCACTCTACTTCTACAGAAACACAGATATCACTCTACTCTACAGAAACACAGATATCACTCTACTTCTACAGAAACACAGATATCACTCTACTTCTACAGAAACACAGATATCACTCTACTCTACAGAAACACAGATATCACTCTACTCTACAGAAACACAGATATATCTCTACTCTACAGAAACACATATATCACTCTACTCTACAGAAACACAGATATCACTCTACTTCTACAGAAACACAGATATCACTCTACTTCTACAGAAACACATACGCACACAAGAGCTAGCACACTACATTGTAAAATTGTTATATGGCGTTATTATACTTTGTATTGTAGATATGTTGTGGTGTAATCATGTTATACGATGTACTGTTTTATATTTAGTTTTATATTTAATGTAAGTACCTTAATGTGTTTGGGCCCCAGGAAGAGTAGCTGCTGCCTTGGCAGGAACTAATGGGGATCCCTAATAACCCCAGGAAGAGTAGCTGCTGCCTTGGCAGGAACTAATGGGGATCCATAATAAACCCCAGGAAGAGTAGCTGCTGCCTTGGCAGGAACTAATGGGGATCCCTAATAACCCCAGGAAGAGTAGCTGCTGCCTTGGCAGGAATTAATGAATATCCATAATAAACCCCAGGAAGAGTAGCTGCTGCCTTGGCAGGAACTAATGGGGATCCATAATAAACCCGAGGAAGAGTAGCTGCTGCCTTGGCAGGAACTAATGGGGATCCATAATAACCCCAGGAAGAGTAGCTGCTGCCTTGGCAGGAACTAATGGGGATCCATAATAAACCCCAGGAAGAGTAGCTGCTGCCTTGGCAGGAACTAATGGGGATCCATAATACACCCCAGGAAGAGTAGCTGCTGCCTTGGCAGGAACTAATGGGGATACATAATACACCCCAGGAAGAGTAGCTGCTGCCTTGGCAGGAACTAATGGGGATCCATAATAAACCCCAGGAAGAGTAGCTGCTGCCTTGGCAGGAACTAATGGGGATCCATAATAAACCCCAGGAAGAGTAGCTGCTGCCTTGGCAGGAACTAATGGGGATCCATAATAAACCCCAGGAAGAGTAGCTGCTGCCTTGGCAGGAACTAATGGGGATCCATAAGTCATCTGCTATGTTCTCTTTTCTCTTTCTTTCACACCTTCCTCCCTTTCTGTTCTTTCTTCCCACAGCACAGACGTCTGTCAGAGACCTCCATCTCTCCACCGGGCTCGTCTATTGGCTCTCCCAGCCGCGTCATCTGTGTGAGTAACCAATCACAAGCCAATCTTCCTCTAGCTCCACCCAACCTTTCAGGGCTCACTAGCTTTAAATATAAAAACCCAATGGACAAATCCATATTCTCCTGAAGTGTGCACTCGTTCACTATTTCTCACTATCTAAAAACGTTGTATTGGTGTAGGCCTGGGCTAGTGGGAATCCAAACCGTATGTCATTTCCTATCAAATTAATGATTTGTCATAATATGAATACAACGGCTGTTGTCTTCACCGTGAAATGCTTGCTTACGAGCCCTTGCCAAAGATGCAGAGTAAATTATAATAAAAAGACAAATAGGAGAGGAATAAAATCGCAAGAATGGAGCTATATACAGGAAGTACCAGTACCTGATAAATGTGCAGCTATATACAGGGAGTACCAGTACCAGATCAATGTGGAGCTATATACAGGAAGTACCAGTACCTGATAAATGTGCAGCTATATACAGGGAGTACCAGTACCAGATCAATGTGGAGCTATACACAGGGAGCACCAGTACCAGATCAATGTGGAGCTATATACAGGGAGTACCAGTCCCTGATCAATGTGGAGCTATATACAGGGAGCACCAGTGCCAGATCAATGTGGAGCTATACACAGGGAGCACCAGTACCAGATCAATGTGGAGCTATATACAGGGAGTACTAGTACCAGATCAGTGTGGAGCTATATACAGGAAGTACCAGTACTTGATCAATGTGGAGCTATATACAGGGAGCACCAGTACCAGATCAATGTGGAACTATATACAGGGAGTACCAGTACCTGATCAATGTGGAGCTATATACAGGGAGTACCAGTCCCTGATCAATGTGGAGCTATACACAGGGAGTACCAGTCCCTGATCAATGTGGAGCTATATACAGGGAGTACCAGTGCCAGATCAATGTGGAGCTATACACAGGGAGCACCAGTACCAGATCAATGTGGAGCTATATACAGGGAGTACTAGTACCAGATCAGTGTGGAGCTATATACAGGAAGTACCAGTACTTGATCAATGTGGAGCTATATACAGGGAGCACCAGTACCAGATCAATGTGGAACTATATACAGGGAGTACC
>NC_059193.1:13986366-14038866 GCF_020615455.1 Coregonus clupeaformis
ATGCAGACTAACTCTAACCTGTATTCTTCTGTTAACAGTCCACTCATCTTTCCACAGACAATCTCCCAGCCACCAAAAGCAGGACCAGCGAAGATCTAATCAAATCCTCCAGACTCTCGACCTACTCTCCAGAACCCTACACACAGTCAGAGTCTAACTACTGCCCTTATCCCAGCTCCCCTAAAGGTACACCCTACAACCTAAACCCTACACCAGGGGTCGGCAACCTTTTTTGTGTGGAGTGCCAATTTACAATTTATCCTACAATTTCTAACGATCTGCGTGCCAGTTATGATTTCCATATGTTCATTACAACTAATTGTGTCTATTGAAAATCTAATTGCCCACAAACGGAAGAATTCCATACCTCGCTAAACAGAGGCGCTGTCCATTAGCACCACAAAGCTCCACCATAGGCCTACCTGCGTCAGATGAGCGATGCCTCACCAAGGCGCTGTCCAAGGTGTTGAGTCCCCGGCGTGGTCTTTGCTCCTTTTAAAACACGTCTATAGATCTTTGTTTTGTACTTCCTGATTTTCTCCATTGTTTGGTGGATATTGTTTGGCAAGCGTCCTTGATGATTGTAAGTAATTCCTTTGATGTTATGCCTCTTATTCCATTGCAATATGTGTATTTATCTGACATGCTGTTGTGGTCAGCAGTTTTAATGTGATGGTCATTTTAATTTTGTCTGCATTTGAAGTCAGCCTTATTGTGACTTGATGGAGTGTAGGAGTGGCTTTATGTATATTGTGTTTCGCAAAGCTGTCTAAATGTTGGTTTTATTTATGGTTTTGATTTATGGACAATATTCATTTTATGCGTTTTATCAAGATAGAATCAAGATTTCGTTGTGATGCGACCATTCTGCTGTTTTCAATTGCATTCATCAGACATTTTGATTGTTTATATATGGACATTTCGTTAGAACACTTGGAAATATGATTTATACATCTTCGATTATTATAATAATAAAAATAACAATGTGTATAAATTGCTCCTCCATGTATTTTTGTGGAACAGTCCCATTTCAATATAGGCTACAGAACTACAAAGGCCAAATAATACGTGATTTAAAAAAATTACATTATTTATTGAAAAATACAAGGTTCAATAAAAAAAACGACAGACAACTGTTAGGCCTACCAACAGCCCTAAACATAACTGAATGTAAGAAAAAACTATCTTATTTCCATATTATCAACTCCATATCTGCTGCTGAGAATCATAGCCTACTCCGTCTCCTGTCTCCCCGGTCTTATTCCAAATCCCCTGCAACACACAAATACACACACACACACACACGTTCACATTACTACTTGCTGACATTTACTGGCATGAACATTCCAAGGTTATATAATTTTTTCAAAATCACATCTTACCGATTTAGTGCGATCCTTGTCTCTTTTTTGCATTGCTGAGGCGCGTAATATCTGGGCCATATTTGGAGACTTTGAGCTGCACACAGGCCTCCGAGTGGTCCGTTGTCAGCCGGCTGCGTGAGGGGCTCCGGATTGACTTCATGTGTGAAAAGATCTGTTCACATAGATACGTGGATACAAATGCTAAAAGCATTGCACAACAACCTTCTTTAGACTGTCAAATTTCACTGGCAGGCTCTCCCAACAGTGGATAATGGAGGCCCCCTGATCTCTCTCAGTCCCTTCCATTTCTTTGCGCAGCTCCGTGAATTTTGATGACCGAAGGGATGATGCTTTGAGCTCGATCAGCTGCATTTCAAAGTCCCTGATACCCATCCACTGAAACACAGACAGATCCAAGTCGCTCTCCTCAAAGTGGTCTGGCTTGATCAAAGAAGAAAACATTGAACCATGTTGCTTGAAGTCTTGAAATCTGATAGAGAACTCTGACTTCAGCTCCCCCATGTACACTCCGATGACATCAGCACTGACAGTGTGTCGCGTTGACAGCCCTTTGAGTTGCTTGAAGTAGCAGAACGTTCCACTTTGAATATCCCGCGAGTAGACTTCTAGCTTGGCAGCGAATCTCTTCCATGCATCGATCAGATCCAGCACTGCAGACGCAGGTTGAGCTCATTGAGGTGACCTGTTACGTCAGTGAGAAACATCAGTTTTACAAGCCAATCCTCATTCTCAAGCTCTGGCTAGTTTTGGCCCTTTTCAGCCAGAAAGGCTTTAACCGTATCCAAACACTCCACGAACCATTCCAGAACCTTCCCTCCACTTAACCGCCTGACTGACACTGCAGTGAAGAGGCAAGTCTTTGTGATTTGTTCCATCTCTTCCAGCAGTGACCCGAAACTGTCTGTGTGTCAAAGATGAGCGAGCAACAAGGAAATGCACTATTTTAACTACAGTAGCCATTACATTACCTAAATCGGAATTTGAAATCTTGGAACGCAGATTCTCTTGGTGAATGATACAGTGAAATTTAACCATGCGGTGACCAATCTTATCTTGAATCTGCTTTGCAAATCCTTTATGTTACCCCACCATAGCGGGGCCACCGTCAGTTGTAATAGCGAATATGTTTTTTTTATATCGACACCTCTCTCCTCAAAATTATCCGTGAAGGCTTTTGCTACATCTTCCCCTTTAGTAGTACCATGCATGGGTTTTAGACACAGCAGCTCCTCACGTGAGTCACAGTATCTTGCAACTGCCAGACGTGGAATGTCATTCACATCCACACCCTCATCAAGAGCCACACAGGTGCATCTTTTAACGCTGTCACGCCCTGATCTAGAGAACTCTCGTTGGTTGGGTCAGGGTGTGAGTTTCTGTTGAGATCTATGTTATTGTATTTCTATGTTGTAGATCTAGTTTGATTTTCTATGTTTGGCCAGGTGTGATTCCCAATCAGAGGCAGCTGTCGCTCGTTGTCTCTGATTGGGGATCATACTTAGGCAGCCTGGTTGCCTACCTTAGTTGTGGGATCTTGTTTGTGTTCATGCTAGGCTTGTTGTGTGTATAGCCCACAGGACTTCACGGTTTCGTTGTTTTGTCAAGTGTTTATTCGTCTTAATAAACATGTACACATACCACGCTGCACCTTGGTCTGACCTGTCTCTCAACGATCGTGACATGCGCCTTTCAACAGTTCTGGCAGACACAGGCGTGCCTTTTATCTTTGAGATGATTGCGTGTTTGTTAGGCAATCCATCAAATAAAGCCTGCGAACTACTGAGGAAAGCCTCCTTGATATATTCCCCATAAAAAAAAATGTTTTCCATGTTTAGCAATGCACTGCGCAACTTTGTAGCTCCCCGCTGTAGCTTGATTTTTGACTGCATGTAGATTGTAAACACACTGCTTTGCTTTTCATACCTGGACACGGCCCTCTTGATTCCTTCAGCCTTGTCCGCCTCATCCTATACGTTTTTCTCATGTCTCGTTTCAAAATGACGCTGTACACTTGATGTCCGAGAGGGCAAACAGCCCTTCAGTAAAACAAATCCATATTCCTTTGTCCAAAAGGCAATAAATGAACGGACATCTGCCTTATTTTTCTTTGCTGATGACATTTTGCGCCCTGAACTTTTTTAACTAACAAAAGAAAACAAATCTCTCATCTTCAATGTCGCCTTGGTTTTGAATTTGGCAGGTCGTCTTGCGCTGAACTAATATGAAACTCCTGCAAAATCATGAAAGCCCATTGCCTAATCAGGATTGACATACCTTGGGAACTACAACATTGCAGTGAATACCAGTGAATACCAATGCAATTTTGAAACCAGTGCATGAAATTTCAATTATTTTCTTCAGTTTATAAAAAAATACCCTTGCGTACACGCACCCCCCCCCTCCCCCAAGGTGTATGTTTTGGTTTTTGTCCTAGCACTACACAGCTGATTCAAATAATCAAAGCTTGATGATGAGTTGGTGATTTGAATCAGCTGTGTAGCGTTAGGGCAAAAACCAAACCCTGTGAAACCCTGCCCTAGACCCTACTCACCAGAAGTCTACATACAGTCAGTCTAATTACCCTACACACTACTAACATATGTTTTTTATGTTACCATCAGTTAATATATCTCAGTTTTCAAAGAGTAAGCCATTGATAAGGATCTATCTCTCTCTCTTTCATTCTTTCTCTCTTTCTCTCTCTTTCCCCAGTTCTCCGTGCTCCTAGAAGAAGGTACTCTACAGGAGGAGATGAAGAGAGCTGGAGTCACAGCAGTCTTCAAAGAGTGAGACTCTCTCTCTCTCCTCCCTCTCTCCCTCTTCCCCTCCCCGTTCTCTCATTATTCCATATGTACTCTGCTTACAAATTTGTGAAAGATTTTATTTATTATCTTCTACTTTCTCTCTCTCCTTCTCGCTCCCTCTATCCCCCCTCTCCCCCCACCTCTCCCTCAACCCCCCTCTCTCTACCCCTGCTCTATCTATCTATCTATCTATCTATCTATCTATCTATCTATCTATCTATCTATCTATCTATCTATCTATCTATCTATCTATCTATCTATCTATCTATCTATCTATCTATCTATCTATCTATCTGTCTCTCTCTGTCTCTCTCTGTCTCTCTCTGTCTCTCTCTGTCTCTCTCTGTCTCTCTCTGTCTCTCTCTGTCTCTCTCTGTCTCTCTCTGTCTCTCTCTGTCTCTCTCTGTCTCTCTCTCTCTCTCTCTCTCTCGCTCAGATCCAGAGTGGTATAGGGAGGATGATCCTAAAGGAGGAGATGAAAGCTAGATCTGGTTGCTATGACAATGACCCTTGGGGCAGCGCTCGGAACTCCCGCAGCAGCAGCAAGGAGACTCTCACCACTACTAGCTACAACAGCACCGGCTACAACAACACTGTCAATGGCTGTAAGTCTGTCTGTCTGTCTGTGTGTGTATGTGTACGTGTGCGCGTGTGTCATCCCAGATCCTTTATGAGCATCAATATCTACTGCCAATCATAAATGCGGGGGGTTGGGACGATAGATGGATGGAGAGATGGATGGAGGGGTGGAGGAATGAGTGATGGGGAGGAAATAGTGAGGTAAGGAGGTCAAGGTAGCTGGGAGGCATGGGGTTATTGAGATGGAGAGAAATGAGTTATGAAACCAGTGATATTGGTGTGGGGTGAGCTGGTCTCCCAGGGTCTATGGTGAGCTGGTCTCCTAGGGTCTATGGTGAGCTGGTCTCCCAGGGTCTATGGTGAGCTGGTCTCCCAGGGTCTCTGGTGAGCTGGTCTCCGGTGAGCTGGTCTCCCAGGGTCTCTGGTGAGCTGGTCTCCCAGGGTCTCTAGTGAGCTGGTCTCTGGTGAGCTGGTCTCCCAGGGTCTCTGGTGAGCTGGTCTCCTAGGGTCTATGGTGAGCTGGTCTCCCAGGGTCTATGGTGAGCTGGTCTCCCAGGGTCTCTGGTGAGCTGGTCTCCGGTGAGCTGGTCTCCCAGGGTCTCTGGTGAGCTGGTCTCCCAGGGTCTCTAGTGAGCTGGTCTCTGGTGAGCTGGTCTCCCAGGGTCTCTGGTGAGCTGGTCTCCCAGGGTCTCTAGTGAGCTGGTCTCCCAGGGTCTCTGGTGAGCTGGTCTCCGGTGATCTGGTCTCCCAGGGTCTCTGGTGAGCTGGTCTCCCAGGGTCTCTGGTGAGCTGGTCTCCCAGGGTCTCTGGTGAGCTGGTCTCCTAGGGTCTCTAGTGAGCTGGTCTCCCAGGGTCTCTGGTGAGCTGGTCTCCCAGGGTTCCTAGGGTCTCTGGTAAGTTCTCTGGGTCCCTGGGTATATCAGCCATTTGTCTTTGCCTCTTAAACTGTTATTTTTCTCCCAAGTCACAGTGTGGTGACTTTATAATGCATGTTTAGACGGAGAGTTTATGCCCTTAGATCACTTCACAATAATTGTTCTCTCCATATTTCTTTCTTTCTTTCTCTCTCTCTCTCTATTGCTCCTCTCTTCTCCTGCTCCCTGTCAGCTGGCGTCCCATATTGTGGTTTATTTCTGAGGTGGCATGCTTCTCATTCTTCTGTCTCTCATTAAATCAGCTCAGAAGGAAGGGGAGGGGACTAGGATGGGGTGGGCACAGACCACAAACACTGCAGTGGGATTGGTACAGTGGGGGAAAAAAGTGTTTAGTCAGCCACCAATTGTGCAAGTTCTCCCACTTAAAAAGATGAGAGAGGCCTGTAATTTTCATCATAGGTGCACGTCAACTATGACAGACAAATTGAGGGAAAAAAATCCAGAAAATCACATTGTAGGATTTTTAATGAATTTATTTGCAAATTATGGTGGAAAATAAGTATTTGGTCACCTACAAACAAGCAAGATTTCTGGCTCTCACAGACCTGTAACTTCTTCTTTAAGAGGCTCCTCTGTCCTCCACTCGTTACCTGTATTAATGGCACCTGTTTGAACTTGTTATCAGTATAAAAGACACCTGTCCACAACCTCAAACAGTCACACTCCTAACTCCACTATGGCCAAGACCAAAGAGCTGTCAAAGGACACCAGAAACAAAATTGTAGACCTGCACCAGGCTGGAAAGACTGAATCTGCAATAGGTAAGCAGCTTGGTTTGAAGAAATCAACTGTGGGAGCAATGATTAGGAAATGGAAGACATACAAGACCACTGATAATCTCCCTCGATCTGGGGCTCCATGTAAGATCTCACCCCGTGGGGTCAAAATGATCACAAGAACGGTGAGCAAAAATCCCAGAACCACACGGGGGGACCTAGTGAATGACCTGCAGAGAGCTGGGACCAAAGTAACAAAGCCTACCATCAGTAACACACTACGCCGCCAGGGACTCAAATCCTGCAGTGCCAGACGTGCCCCCCTGCTTAACCCAGTACATGTCCAGGCCCGTCTGAAGTTTGATAGAGTGCATTTGGATGATCCAGAAGAGGATTGGGAGAATGTCATATGGTCAGATGAAACCAAAATAGAACTTTTTTGGTAAAAACTCAACTCGTGCTTTTTGGAGGACAAAGAATGCTGAGTTGCATCCAAAGAACACCATATCTACTGTGAAGCATGGGGGTGGAAACATCATGCTTTGGGGCTGTTTTTCTGCAAAGGGAACAGGACGACTGATCCGTGTAAAGGAAAGAATGAATGGGGCCATGTATCGTGAGATTTTGAGTGAAAACCTCCTTCCATCAGCAAGGGCATTGAAGATGAAACGTGGCTGGGTCTTTCAGCATGACAATGATCCCAAACACACCACCCGGGCAACGAAGGAGTGGCTTCGTAAGAAGCATTTCAAGGTCCTGGAGTGGCCTAGCCAGTCTCCAGATCTCAACCCTATAGAAAATCTTTGGAGGGAGTTGAAAGTCTGTGTTGCCCAGCGACAGCCCCAAAATATCACTGCTCTAGAGGAGATCTGCATGGAGGAATGGGCCAAAATACCAGCAACAGTGTGTGAAAACCTTGTGAAGACTTACAGAAAACGTTTGACCTGTGTCATTGCCAACAAAGGGTGTATAACAAAGTATTGAGAAACTTTTGTTATTGACCAAATACTTATTTTCCACCATAATTTGCTAATAAATTCATAAAAAATCCTACAATGTGATTTTCTGGATTTTTTTTCTCATTTTGTCTGTCATAGTTGACGTGTACCTATGATGAAAATTACAGGCCTCTCTCATCTTTTTAAGTGGGAGAACTTGCACAATTGGTGGCTGACTAAATACTTTTTTTCCCCCACTGTATATTGATGAAAACTGAAACATGTCAGTTTGTCACTTTCACGAGGTTGGAGTAATAACATGTTCAACTACATAAGACATTGGCTCCAATCTAGGTTGTACATTTAAATTTTGCGAAAATTAACAACTAAGGAATAATTTTTCACTTCTCTCATTGACTAATCACACCCCAAACCCCGGCCTGGTCTGTTTCACTAATCACACCCCAAACCCCGGCCTGGTCTGTTTCACTAATCACACCCCAAACCCCGGCCTGGTCTGTTTCACTAATCACACCCCAAACCCCGGCCTGGTCTGTTTCACAAGCATTCCCGGAAGTCTTGCGATATTACGCCTCTGGGTTTAGAAACTCTGAGATGAAACTCTCCTCTAACTGAATGAAGGTCTTTGTCAAATATCTTAGGATGTTCTCTCTCTTTTTCTCTATTTCTCTCTCTCTCTCCTCTTTCTCGCTTTCCTCTGTCTCTCTCTCTCTCCTCTCTGTCTGTCTCTGTCTCTGTCTCTGTCTCTGTCAATTCAATTTCAATTGAATTCAAATCAATTTCAATTTAAGTGCTTTATTGGCATGGGAAACGTATGTTAACATTGCCAAAGCAAGTGAAGTAGATAGTAAACAAAAGTGAAATAAACAATAAATATTAACAGTAAACATTAAACTCAGAAGTTCCAAAAGAATAAAGACATTTCAAATGTTATATTATGTATACAGTGGGGAGAACAAGTATTTGATACACTGCCGATTTTGCAGGTTTTCCTACTTACAAAGCATGTAGAGGTCTGTAATTTTTATCATAGGTACACTTCAACTGTGAGAGACGGAATCTAAAACAAAAAAACAGAAAATCACATTGTATGATTTTTAAGTAATTAATTTGCATTTTATTGCATGACATAAGTATTTGATACATCAGAAAAGCAGAACTTAATATTTGGTACAGAAACCTTTGTTTGCAATTACAGAGATAATACGTTTGCTGTAGGTCTTGACCAGGTTTTGCACACACTGCTGCAGGGATTTTGCATACAGACCTTCTCCAGATCCTTCAGGTTTCAGGGCTGTCGCTGGGCAATACAGACTTTCAGCTCCCTCCAAAGATGTTCTATTGGGTTCAGGTCTGGAGACTGGCTAGGCCACTCCAGGACCTTGAGATGCTTCTTACGGAGCCACTCCTTAGTTGCCCTGGCTGTGTGTTTCGGGTCGTTGTCATGCTGGAAGACCCAGCCACGACCCATCTTCAATGCTCTTAATGAGGGAAGGAGGTTGTTGGCCAAGATCTCGTGATACATGGCCCCATCCATCCTCCCCTCAATACGGTGCAGTCATCCTGTCCCCTTTGCAGAAAAGCATCCCCAAAGAATGATGTTTCCACCTCCATGCTTCACGGTAGGATGGTGTTCTTGGGGTTGTACTCATCCTTCTTCTTCCTCCAAACACGGCGAGTGGAGTTTAGACCAAAAAGCTCTATTTTCGTCTCATCAGACCACATGACCTTCTCCCATTCCTCCTCTGGATCATCCAGATGGTCATTGGCAAACTTCAGACGGGCATGGACATGCGCTTGCTTGAGCAGGGGGACCTTGCGTGCGCTGCAGGATTTTAATCCATGACGGCATAGTGTGTTACTGATGGTTTTCTTTGAGACTGTGGTCCCAGCTTTCTTTAGGTCATTGACCAGGTCCTGCCGTGTAGTTCTGGGCTGATCCCTCACCTTCCTCATGATCATTGATGCCCCACGAGGTGAGATCTTGCATGGAGCGCCAGACCAAGGGTGATTGACCGTCATCTTGAACTTCTTCCATTTTCTAATAATTGCGCCAACAGTTGTTGCCTTCTCACCAAACTTCTTGCCTATTGTCCTGTAGCCCATCCCAGCCTTGTGCAGGTCTACAATTTTATCCCTGATGTCCTTACACAGCTCTCTGGTCTTGGCCATTGTGGAGAGGTTGGAGTCTGTTTGATTGAGTGTGTGGACAGGTGTCATTTATATAGGTAACGAGTTCAAACAGGTACAGTTAATACAGGTAATGAGTGGAGAACAGGAGAGCTTCTTAAAGAAAAACAAACAGGTCTGTGAGAGCCGGAATTCTTACTGGTTGGTAGGTGATCAAATACTTATGTCATGCAATAAAATGCAAATTAATTACTTAAAAATCATACAATGTGATTTTCTGGATTTTTGTTTTAAATTCCGTCTCTCACAGTTGAAGTGTACCTATGATAAAAATTATAGACCTCTACATGCTTTGTAAGTAGGAAAACCTGCAAAATCGGCAGTGTATCAAATACTTGTTCTCCCCACTGTATATACAGTGTTGTAACAATGTGCAAATAGTTAAATTACAAATGGGAAAATAAATAAACATAAATATGGGTTGTATTTACAATGGTGTTTGTTCTTCACTGGTTGCCCTTTTCTTGTGGCAACAGGTCACAAATCTTGCAGCTGTGATGGCACACTGTGGTTTTTCACCCAGTAGATAAGGGATTTTATCAAAATTGGGTTTGTTTTCGAATTCTTTGTGGATCGCTGTAATCTGAGGGAAATATGTGTCTCTAATATGGTCATACATTTGGCAAGAGGTTAGGAAGTGCAGCTCAGTTTCCACCTCATTTTGTGGGCAGTGTGCACATATCCTGTTTTCTTTTGAGAGTCAGGTCTGCCTACGGCGGCCTTTCTCAATAGCAAAGCTATGCTCACTGAGTCTGTACATAGTCAAAGCTTTCCTTAAGTTTGGGTCAGTCACAGGGGTCAGGTATTCTGCCACTGTGTACTCTCTGTTTAGGGCCAAATAGCATTCTAGTTTGCTCTGTTTTTTTGTTTGTTCTTTCCAATGTGTCAAGTAATTATCTTTCTGTTTTCTCATGATTTGGTTGGGTCTAATTGTGTTGTTGTTGTTGTTGTTGTTGTTGTCCTGGGGCTCTGTGGGGTCTGTTTGTGTTTGTGAACAGAGCCCCAGGACCAGCTTACTTAGGGGACTCTTCTCCAAGTTCATCTCTCTGTAGGTGATGGCTTTGTTATGGAAGGTTTGGGAATCACTTCCTTTTAAGTGGTTATATAATTTAACGGCTCTTTTCTGGATTTTGATAATTAGCGGGAATCTGCCTAATTCTGCTCTGCATGCATTATTTGGTGTTTTACGTTGTACACGGAGGATGTTTTTGCAGAATTCTGCATGCAGAGTCTCAATTTGGTGTTTGTCCCATTTTGTGAATTATTGGTTGGTGAGCGGACCCCAGACCTCACAACCATAAAGGGCAATGGGTTCTATAACTGATTCAAGTATTTTTAGCCAGATCCTAATTGGTATGTCAAATTTTATGTTCCTTTTGATGGCATAGAAGGCCCTTCTTGCCTTGTCTCTCAGATCGTTCACAGCTTTGTGGAAGTTACCTGTGGCACTGATGTTTAGGCCGAGGTATGTGTCGTTTTGTGTGTGCTCTAGGGCAACGGTGTCTAGATGGAATTTGTATTTGTGGTCCTGGCAACTGGACCTTTTTATGGAACACCATTGTTTTTGTCTTACTGAGATTTACTGTCAGGGCCCAGGTCTCACCAACTTGGTTGGTGACAGAGGCACCAGATCATCAGCAAACAGTTGACATTTGACTTCAGATTCTAGTAGGGTGAGGCCGGGTGCTGCAGAGTTTTCTAGTGCCCTCGCCAATTCGTTGATATGTATTTTGAAGAGGGTGGGGCTTAAACTGTCTCACCACATGGCCCTGTGGAAAGAAATGTGTGTGTTTTTTGCCAGTTTTAACAGCACACTTGTTGTTTGTGTACATGGATTTTATAATGTTATATGTTTTTCCCCCAACTCCACTTTCCATCAATTTGTATAGCAGACCCTCATGCCAAATTGAGTCAAAAGCTTTTTTGAAATCAACAAAGCATGAGAAGTCTTTGCCTTTGTTTTGTTTTGTTTGTTTGTCAATTAGGGTGTGCAGGGTGAATACGTGGTCTGTCGTACGGTAATTTAGTAAAAAGCCAATTTGATATTTGCTCAGTACATTGTTTTCACTGAGGAAATGAACTAGTCTGCTGTTAATGATAATGCAGAGGATTTTCCCAAGGTTGCTGTTGACGCATATCCCATGGTAGTTTTTGGGGTCAAATTTGTCTCCACTTTTGTGGATTGGGGTGATCAGTCCTTGTTTCCAAATATTGGGGAATATGCCAGAGCTAAGGATGATGTTAAAGAGTTTAAGTATAGCCAATTGGAATTTGTGGTCTGTATATTTGATCATTTCATGTAGGATACCATCAACACCACAGGCCTTTTTGGGTTGGAGGGTTTGTATTTTGTACTGTAGTTCATGCAATGTAATTGGAGAATCCAGTGAGTTCTGGTAGTCTTTAATAGTTGATTCTAAGATTTGCATTTGATCATGTATATTTTTTTGCTGTTTGTTCTTTGTTATAGGGCCAAAAAGATTGGAGAAGTAGTTTACCCATACATCTCTGTTTTGGATAGATAGCTCCTCGTGTTGTTGTTTGTTTAGTGTTTTCCAATTTTCCCAGAAGTGGTTAGAGTCTATGGATTCTTCAATTACATTGAGCTGATTTGTGGCATGCTGTTCCTTATTTTTCCGTAGTGTAGTTCTGTATTGTTTTAGTGATTCACCATAGTGAAGGCGTAGGCTCAGGTTTTCTGGGTCCCTATGTTTTTGGTTGGATAGGTTTCTCAATTTCTTTCTTAGGTTTTTGCATTCTTCATCAAACCATTTGTCATTGTTGTTAATTTTCATAGGTTTTCTGCTTGAAATATTTAGATTTGATAGGGAAGCTGAGAGGTCAAATATTCTGTTTAGGTTTTCTACTGCAAAGTTTACACCTTCACTATTACAGTGAAATGTTTTGTCCAGAAAGTTGTCTAAAAGGGATTTAATGTGTTGTTGCCTAATTGTTTTCTGGTAGGTTTCTACACTACTTTCCTTCCATCTATAGCATTTCTTAATATTACTCAGTTCCTTTGGCTTTGATGCCTCATGATTTGAGTATTGCTCTGTTCAAGTAGACTGTGATTTTGCTGTGGTCTGATACGGATGTCAGTGGGCTGACTGTGAATGCTCTGAGAGACTCTGGGTTGAGGTCAGTGATAAAGTAGTCTACAGTACTACTGCCAAGAGATGAGCTATATGTGTACCTACCGCAGGAGTCCCCTCGAAGCCTACCATTGACTATGTACATACCCAGCGTCCGACAGAGCTGCAGGAGTTGAGAGCTGCAGGAGTTTTTGTTGGTTATGTTGTCCTAGTTGTGCCTAGTGGGGCATATGGGGGAGGGAAGGATGTCACCTCCAGGTAGGTGTTTGTCCCCCTGTGTGCTGAGGGTGTCAGGTTCTTGTCCAGTTCTGGCATTAAAGGTCGCCACAGACTAGTACATGTCCCTGGGTCTGGAAATGATTGATTTCCCCCTCCAGGATGGAGAAGCTGTCTTCATTAAAGTATGGGGATTCTAGTGGGGGGGATATAGGTAGCACACAGGAGGACATTTTTCTCTGTTGAGATAATTTCCTTTAGAATTTCTAGCCAGATGTAAAATGTTCCTGTTTTGACTAATTTAAAAGAGTGGGATAGGTCTGCTCCAAACTAAATTAGCATACCCCCTGAGTCCCTTCCCTGTTTCACACCTGTTAGTTTGGTGGATGGGACCTCCAGCTCTCTGTAACCTAGAGGGCAACCAGTGGGTCCGTCTCCTCTATACCATGTTTCTTGTAGGATTACAATGTCTGTATTTCCGATTTCTTTGGTGAAGTCCAGGTTCCTGCTCTTTAGGCCAAAGGCAAATGCCCTCAGGCCTTGGATATTCCAGGATGAAATAATGAAGTTCCATAAAGTGTCTAATGTTGTTGGTCGTGTGGTTTGGCCTCAGGCCAGTAATTCTCTCTCTGTCTCTCTGTCACTCTCTCCTCTCTGTCTCTCTCTCCTCTCTCTCTGTCTCTCTTTCTCTCCCCTCTGTCTCGTTCTCTCTCTGTTCTCTCTCTCTCTCTCTCTCTCTCTCTCTCTCTCTCTCTCTCTCTCTTTCAGTAATCCTGTTTTCTCTCCTTTCTCTCTTTCAGCTCCTCGATCCAATTACAGCCTAGACAGTGGTGAGCACAACAGTAAAACAGTATTACATACATGAAATCTATATGTTTGTAAACATCGCCCACTACTGTGCATTGATGAGAGAGACATGAAGGCTCATTCAGGTGGCCTTCATCTCTTTCCTGACCTGCTCTGATTTTTTATATGTATATATGACCCCCAACTGTAAAGCAATTGTGACAACTTATGTGAAAAGGGATTTATAAATAAATTGGATTGATTGATTGCATTCCTGTCTTACAGATTCGTACAAGTCAGCCTCTCTACCAGGATACAGGCGGAACGGTGTCAACAGGGTGACCATCAACACTATAGGATTCTTTATTTATACAGTTAGAGATTAAAGTATCTTTCGACAGAGAGACCTGTTTCTTGGAGGCAGCGACCAAACGTTCTTTACATAGAATGCTGTAATTCAAGCTTACCTCCTAGTTGTCATTGAAGCTTACTTTACAAACATAGCTGTAGCATCACTAACATCTCCTCATGTGTATCCCTGCAGCCCCAGAGTGCAGCCCCAGACTACTACCAACAGTATGACAGCAGCAGTGACGTCAACTGGGGAACCAGAGGTTGGAGTGCTGTATAACCACCCTGGGTTCAGGTCTCATTTATAACATTGTGGTATTTCCTTATTGCGTGATTGTAATCAGGTATTTTTCCTATTTTTCTCTCCTACAGAATACAAGGTAAGGGTCTGAAAGTTGATTGGAAAATGGAGTGGACTGTCAAGCAGTAGGCTACAATAACCAGAAGGATGTAAGACCGTGTTCTCCAAATGGTGTGTTAGGAACTACTGGTGGGGAGAAAGACCATTTCTACTGGATCACAAAGACTGGGGTTTGTTCATGTAAAGGCACTAGGACACCATAGGTCAGTATAGCTGCTCTCTCTCATTCCTGGCTCAATTACCCTACCAAAGAAAGCAGCAGTAGAGTTATGGCATCCTGCCCTGGTCTGCCCTAATCAAAAGGTCATGGGTCACAGGGCAGCTTCCACAGTCAGGACCTGGGCCCTGTTTGAATACTTTAACAACACACCCTTCCCTCCTCCCTTCCTTGAAGTAATCACTGATCTAACACAAATTAATTGTTCTATCACATAGCTTTCACCCAGCTACAGTGAGGGAAAAAAGTATTTGATCCCCTGCTGATTTTGTACGTTTGCCCACTGACAAAGACATGATCAGTCTATAATTTTAATGGTAGGTTTATTTGAACAGTGAGAGACAGAATAAAGACAAAAAAATCCAGAAAAATGCATGTCAAAAATGTTATAAATGGATTTTCATTTTAATGAGGGAAATAAGTATTTGACCCCCTCTCAATCAGAAAGATTTCTGGCTCCCAGGTGTCTTTTATACAGGTAACGAGCTGAGATTAGGAGCACACTCTTAAAGGGAGTGCTCCTAATCTCAGTTTGTTACCTGTATAAAAGACACCTGTCCACAGAAGTAATCAATAAATCAGATTCCAAACTCTCCACCATGGCCAAGACCAAAGAGCTCTCCAAGGATGTCAGGGACAAGATTGTAGACCTACACAAGGCTGGAATCGCCAAGCAGTTTGGTGAGAAGGTGACAACAGTTGTTGCGATTATTCGCATATGGAAGAAACACAAAAGAACTGTCAATCTCCCTCGGCCTGGGGCTCCATGCAAGTTCTTACCTCGTGGAGTTGAAATGATCATGAGAATGGTGAGGAATCAGCCCAGAACTACACGGGAGGATCGTGTCAATGATCTCAAGCCAGCTGGGACCATAGTCACCAAGAAAACAATTGGTAACACACTAAGCCGTGAAGGACTGAAATCCTGCAGCGCCCGCAAGGTCCCCCTGCTCAAGAAAGCACATATACAGGGCCGTCTGAAGTTTGCCAATGAACATCTGAATGATTCAGAGGAGAACTGGGTGAAAGTGTTGTGGTCAGATGAGACCAAAATCAAGATAGTTTGCATCAACTCAACTCGCCGTGTTTGGAGGAGGAGGAATGCTGCCTATGACCCCAAGAACACCATGGAGGTGGAAACATTATGCTTTGGGGGTGTTTTTCTGCTAAGGGGACAGGACAGCTTCACTGCATCAAAGGGACGATGGACGGGGCCATGTACCATCAAATCTTGGGTGAGAACCTCATTCCCTCAGCCAGGGCATTGAAAATGGGTTGTGGATGGGTATTCCAGCATGACAATGACCCAAAACACACGGCCAAGGCAACAAAGGAGTGGCTCAAGAAGAAGCACATTAAGGTCCTGGAGTGGCCTAGCCAGTCTCCAGACCTTAATCCCATAGAAAATCTGTGGAGGGAGCTGAAGGTTCGAGTTGCCAAACGTCAGCCTCAAAACCTTAATGACTTGGAGAAGATCTGCAAAGAGGAGTGGAACAAAATCCCTCCTGAGATGTGTGCAAACCTTGTGGCCAACTACAAGAAACGTCTGACCTCTGTGATTGCCAACAAGGGTTTTGCCACCAAGTACTAAGTCATGTTTTGCAGAGGGGTCAAATACTTATTTCCCTCATTAAAATGCAAATCAATTTATAACATTTTTGACATGCGTTTTTCTGGATATTTTTGTTGTTATTCTGTCTCTCACTGTTCAAATAAACCTACCATTAAAATTATAGACTGATCATGTCTTTGTCAGTGGGCAAACGTACAAAATCAGCAGGGGATCAAATACTTTTTTCCCTCACTGTATGTCAGATTAGGAATTTTCTTCAAGGGGGAGAGGAAGGAAGAATGCATTCTTAAAGAATTCTAACAGGACATGGGCGGACAGAACAAAGAGCTTCCGGGTCAAGAGGTCACTGGACATTTCTCTCAGCCCATCCCAATGGAGGGCAGTTGACCTTTGGACCTTTGTGTCACAAATGAAGCGTAAGGTAAATTTTGCTTCCTATCCGTATGAGGAGAGGTTAGGAGAGACTTGCTGAGAGAGAGTGAATGGAAGGGCCGCCAATAATCATCTCATTCTATAGAACACCTCTGCTATATTCCATACAGTGGGTTCTATGCTGTGATTACAAAGGAAACAGCTGTTTTACGACGGAGACATCTGCTGAAGCTATTCATCTGATGTGGTTTGGGGTCAATTCCATTTTACTTTAATCAATTCAGGAAGTAACATGAAATTCCAAGTATTATCAGAATAGGAATTGGAATTTAAGTCTACTTCCTGATTTGACCCCATATATCTTCTAACTCTATCTGACCTGTCTGTTGCAGGTTTACCCGTATGAAGCGCTGATTGTGACCACCAGAGGGCGAAACAGACTGCCTAAAGATGTAGACAGAGACAGACTAGAGGTGAGGTTCTGATTTGGCTTAGTTTGGTGGTTGATTTCCCATTAAATAATCTGTTCAATGCTGCCTCCTATCCTTGCGTATAGTTAAAGGTCACTAATCCAGACATAATACAGTGTCTCCCTGTGTTTCTCTGTCTTCCAGCGTCATCTGAGTCCCGAGGAGTTCCTCAAGGTGTTTGGGAAGACCGTGGCAGAGTTTGACCAGCTGGCTCTCTGGAAGAGGAACGAAATGAAGAAACAGGCCCGACTCTTCTAACGGAGAGAGAGAGAGAGAGAGAGAGAGAGAGAGAGAGAGAGAGAGAGAGAGAGAGAGAGAGAGTATTTACAGCGCTGCGACAGACAGACAAAATAGGGGGGAATGTGTAATCTCACTGCCACAGACTAATCTAAACCCTCCCTACCCCACCACTGTCTAGAGGGAGAGACACGAAGGTCAGGAGACTTTTAGCTTTGCCTTACTATTGTGGATTATTTTATAAGCAATGAGTGTGCAGCACCAGCAAACTGAATGACTAGAATGTAGATATAATTTACTCCACTTTACCAGAATGATTGAATAGATGGATGGATGGATGGATGGATGGTGCTTACTGATGCTAATTTCTCCTACCCTATTTCCTTCTTCCACTTTACCACTAGTATCAGGTGGTTTACAGTGATGCTGACATCATACCCATCTTTTAATGACATCGGACCCATCTTTTAATGACATCGGACCCTTCTTTTAATGACATCATACCTATATTTCAATGACATC
Source organism: Coregonus clupeaformis (assembly GCF_020615455.1). Lineage (NCBI taxonomy): Eukaryota > Metazoa > Chordata > Actinopteri > Salmoniformes > Salmonidae > Coregonus > Coregonus clupeaformis. The sequence goes on from NC_059193.1 coordinate 14,004,132, forward strand.
ATTAAATGATTTTTCTGATAATTAAATCCAAAGTCAGATTGCGAATATGTACAGTATAAAGATAACTCAGTAAATCCATATTGGTGTCTGAACAAATGTTGACAGGTGAGACTTGGTCAAACCAAAGGCTTTTTGGTCCATCAGATTTTATAATTATTCACCCACGATAGGTTACAGACTGGATGTATTCACCGTCAAGAAAACAAACACATGCTAGACGTACCTGCTGTATTGCTGTGATAGAGAGAACAGTATTGGTTACACAAAGGATCATGTCACTCTTTAGTTGAATTATGAATATGTATTCATCATGGATCATTGCATAAACAAACATTAAATACAGTTTATTTCAGACATGAAATGAGAAGTGTGCAGCTTGACTCTACAACAGGTTAACATACAGTTAAAGACTACAGTTGTTTGCAGTTATGAAGACGTATCCAGTCACAATGTGTACGTTGCAGATAAACATGCATAACACAATATATTGAGGGTTGGTTTCCTTGACACAGACTATTTCTGGACTATAAAGCATTTTCAATAGAGATATGCATTCTTTTTAGTCCAGGACTTATTTTATGAATTGTATAATTAGTTGTATTTTAAAACTACAAAACATACTGTAACTATCTCCTTTTCATAGGTATTTACAGTTATGTCATGTATGATTTATTCCAATAAAATACTGATTTCATGTGTATGTGACTGTCAATCAATCAATCAATATGTGTGTCTGTATGTTGTGCCTCTGCATCCTGGGGTGAACCCACAACCATCTGTGCCGTTAAGGTCCAGACCTTTTTGCAGTTAATGTAGGTAGTAAGGTCTATTGCCATACTGGACTTATATATTACTAGCTTTAGGACCCAGCAAAGAGCGGGCTGTTCGTTTCTCTGTAACTTCATTGACAGCGAAAGACAGCGAGAGAGAGTCTGCTGTGTTTCAAGTGTAGCTGTCAGCGCTGTTTCACATGGGGTTGCTCTCGGTCACACTCTTCGGGTGAGCCCGGGAAAGCACCTCTCTCTCATCGGTTACTTCCACCGGGATGGACACCAACAACAGATGTAAGTGTCAGTCTTAATCCGGTTTTCATTTAAAATGAATCCATAGCATAAAATGACACAACGTAAGCTATTATTTCAAAGATGTGCAACTGGCTTTTATAAACCAAACAATAGAGATATGCGCATAAATTGCACCTTTAATTGCACCATACTGCTGCACAAGCGCATTTTTTTTTTTTATGCATAGAGAAGGCTAATTGTAGGCTATCGTCTAATTGTCTGTTTAATATTCTCATCATTTTGTTGACAACTTAGTAAACAACAGAACAGCATTTTGTAGAGAATGGAGCAGAGAATGGTATTGTTGGAATTATTATTATTAATGACTATAGCCTAGTTGCGCTGTCCCGTGGCCGTAGCCTAGTGGCTGTTGCCTAGTGATAGGCTATAGAAAGTGTCCACGTCTAGAATAGTTCGAATGACTGTCGGTTTACCACCTTACTGTGTTTAGATCAGCAGTTGGACTCGTCTTCATAAGCGGTGCAAATAGTCTCACAACGCTGCAGGCAGAGATTCGTTTTCCCCTAGCCTTCCTGCACCAAGGCTGTGCTCCATTCAATAAAAGTTATGTCCTTCTCTCTTCGTTTGCTCTCCTCCACGGATCTGATATAATTGGATAAGTGATAGTAATTTAGCAGAGGTTAGGTAAATATATTACTTTCTTAGTTAGGCCCACACCTATATCCTGTCATTTACAGCCAAATCTGTGAAGGGAAGTGGACAAAGCCATAAGGGAAGGGAGCAACACTCCTGGAATTGGTCGCAGCCCTAACACCATTTCTCTGCAGCTGTTTCCATCTCCCATGCTGTTTTACTGTGACAAGGCCCATGCTTTCTCTCCAACTACAACTTCCAGTTTCCGTTGTGTGAAAGATAATCATTTTGATGTTGATACCTCCCTCTCAACTACAATAAGTTCTCATGAAGCTTTGATAATAAGCCTGTTGAGACAGTCTGTGTGGGATAGGGGTTTTATAGACACGGGGGTTGGTTTTCAATTTCTCTTGGACTGGTCTTTCTTGACAGTTTGGGCTTGGTGTTGGACCCCATCTCTCTCTCTCTCTCTCTCTCTCTCTCTCTCTCTCTCTCTCTCTCTCTCTCTCTCTCTCTCTCTCTCTCTCTCTCTCTCTCTCTCTCTCTCTCTCTCTCTCTCTCTCTCTCTCTCTCTCGCTCTCCCTCTGTCTGTTTATAACATGTAAAGGTTGACTTTATAAGGAGATAAGCTCTGTCAGGTCTCCCACAGTGGAAGGTTTGTATCTTTAAGACGTCCTGGATGTCATACTGTTTGAGTAGTTGTGTGTGTGTGTGTGTGTGTGTGTAATAGGACAGAGCTAGATCACCCACAGTGCTATGTTAGTGTTATTAATCCCCTTACCATACTCTCAGACTATGATCATTAGCTTTGGCCAAACAAACAGAAAATAGGTAACTTGTTATCCCTGAAATACAATCTTCCTGATTCTCTAATCCCCTCAAACTCAACTCTGGACCTGGAAGCCAGTTCCTCTGCTTGTTTTCACTGTTCCCCTCTAATCAGGGACCAATTTAGACCTGGCACAACAGGTGGGTGCAATTCATTATCAGGTAGAACAGAAAACCAGCAGGCTCCGGACCTCGTAGGGTAAGAGTTGAATACCCCTGCGGAGTCTAATCCAAGGCCATATTGCCTTGAGATGAACATTAAGAAATGCAGGCAATTCCTGATAAACATTTGGTGTGAATCCCAAAAGTGCACTATATAGGGAATGGAGTGCCATGTGGGACTGTGGTGTCTACTGTCTGTCTGTTCATTAGAACTGGGTCAGAGAAACCAGCCCATTGGGTCGGACTCCTCATAAGTCAGAGAAACAATTTTTATTGGCCTCTCACGTTTCTCTGACTCAGTCCTATCTAACGACACTCTGTAGTTGGACACTGTGGAAGTACAGTAACTAGTCCTCTACTCTGTTTAGACATTGGTTCAAATACTATTCAAAATCATTTCAAATACTTTATCTGGACTTGATTGAGCTTGCCTGGATGGAACAATGGAACCAATAGAGTAGTCACAAGAGTGCAAACCTCACCCGTCTGGCACTCCAGGCAGAAAAGAGCAAACACTAATTTCTGAAAGATATCAAATAGTATTTGAACCCAGGTCTGACTCTGGTACCCTAGCTAAATCTGGGGGGTTAAAGCATCGTAAAACCCAGAGCAGGAGAGTCTCTTCACATGCTCAGCACCAGCGCCCGCAGCCTTCCAACCAGCCAGGCAGCCTGGCATATACACACATGAAAGTGATTATGAGAAGGAACTGTAATGAAGGTAGTTAAAGTACAGGAAGCTGCTCAGGTGACAGGTTTACGGGTTACATCTTCCACTTCCTCCCGCCTTCTACTCCTCTTACTCTCTTCTCTACCCTCATCTTCCTCCTTTTCCTCCCTTCTTCTCCTCTCTTGGTTACCTCTCCTTTCCTCTTCTCTACCCTCATCTTCCTCATTTTCCTCCCTTCTTCTCCTCTCTTGGTTACCTCTCCTTTCCTCTTCTCTACCCTCATCTTCCTCATTTTCCTCCCTTCTTCTCCTCTCTTGGTTACTTCTCCTTTCCTCTTCTCTACCCTCATCTTCCTCATTTTCCTCCCTTCTTCTCCTCTCTTGGTTACCTCTCCTTTCCTCTTCTCTACCCTCATCTTCCTCCCTTCTTCTCCTCTCTTGGTTACCTCTCCTTTCCTCTTCTCTACCCTCATCTTCCTCATTTTCCTCCCTTCTTCTCCTCTCTTGGTTACTTCTCCTTTCCTCTTCTCTACCCTCATCTTCCTCATTTTCCTCCCTTCTTCTCCTCTCTTGGTTACCTCTCCTTTCCTCTTCTCTACCCTCATCTTCCTAATTTTCCTCCCTTCTTCTCCTCTCTTGGTTACCTCTCCTTTCCTCTTCTCTACCCTCATCTTCCTCATTTTCCTCCCTTCTTCTCCTCTCTTGGTTACCTCTCCTTTCCTCTTCTCTACCCTCATCTTCCTCATTTTCCTCCCTTCTTCTCCTCTCTTGGTTAACTCTCCTTTCCTCTTCTCTACCCTCATCTTCCTCATTTTCCTCCCTTCTTCTCCTCTCTTGGTTACCTCTCCTTTCCTTTCCTCTTCTCTACCCTCATCTTCCTCATTTTCCTCCGTTCTTCTCCTCTCTTGGTTACCTCTCCTTTCCTCTTCTCTACCTCTTCTCTCCATCCTCTACCTTGTCTCTACCTCGATTCTCCTCTTCCTTCCTCCTCATTCTCTCTCTACTTCCTCCTCTACCTCTCTCCTCCTCCCTCCTCCTCCCTCCTCCTCTTCCACTCCTCCCTCCTCTATCTCTCTCCTCTTCCCTCCTCCATCCTCCCTCCTCCTCTACCTCTCTCCTCTTCCTCTCCTCCCTCCTCCTCTACCTCTCTCCTTTTCTTTTCTTCTCTCCTCTGAAAACAAGCCAAGGAATCGTCCGTTTGTAAAGTGGATCATTCACAAAGCAAACACAGCAGGATCTGTGTGAGCAGAAAGCTAAGCCTAGCGACTGTGTGTGTGTGTGTTCTAAGTCCAGGAGCTTCAGGTGGGTGTGTGAGAAGGGAGGGGAGAGGTTGAGGATGACTCCTCAGAGGCACATAGCATTGGTGGGATTGTACCATGTATGGATCCCAAATGACACCCTATGCCCTATTTAGTGCACTACTTTTGATCAGAACCCATAGATCTCTGGTCAAAAGTAGTGCACTATTAAAGGAATAGAATGGCATTTGGGGCACATCTCTTACTGTCTCTTCAGTGTGTCAGAGAGCATATGGAAAGGTTTAGCAGAAACAGAACATACAGTATATCATTATAGAGACCAGAATGATACAGAATGACATGAAACACGCTGATCTCTATATACAGTTGAAGTCGGAAGTTTACATACACATTTACATTTACGTCATTTAGCAGACGCTCTTATCCAGTGTCACACCCTGGCTCTGGGACTCTATATGTTGAGCCAGGGTGTGTTCATTCTATGTGTTCTATTTCTATGTTGGGGGTTCTAGGTTGTGTATTTCTATGTTGGCCTGAGTGACTCCCAATCAGAGGCAACGAGTGTCAACTGTTGGCTGGTTGTCTCTGATTGGGAGCCATATTTATACTGTCTGTTTTCCTTTTGTGTTTGTGGGTTCTTGTTCCGTGTCGGTCTTTGTTACCGTGGACTTCACGAGTCGTTTATTGTTTTGTTGTTTCGTGTGTGCACTTTAATTAAATAAAGTATCATGTTCGTTCATCACGCTGCGCATTGGTCTCTCCCTGACGATCGTAACAGAAGAACCCACCATAAAAGGACCAAGCAGCGTGTCCAGGATCAGGCAGACTGGACATGGGAGGAAGCGCCGGGAAAGGAGATGGAGAGGTTGGCGATGGCCCAGGTGGGCAAATCGTGGTCCTGGGAGGACATGCTCGGGGGCAAGGGACCTTGGGCTAGGATTAAGGCCCTGGCGAGAGAGGAGCAGCGGCGTCAGCAGTGCCATCGTCGGACGGACGAGAGGCAACCCCAAAACATTTTTAGGGGGGGGCACACGGCATGTGCGGCTGGGCAGCAGGAGGCTGCCACAGGGCGATTTGGAGAGGAGGCCACCGGGTTAGGGGGGCCAGAAGGCAGGTTGGCGGAGCCTGGATGGAGAGCGGAACCAACTTCCCGTACTCAGGCATGGCAGCATGGGACGGGGCAGGTTCCCGCGGTATGCGGAGCGGCGTACTGTGCCACGAGTGGTCGGCATAGTCCTGTACGTCCTGTGCGAGCACCCCGCACGTGTCGTGCGAAGGGGGGTATGCAGCCAGGACGGAGTGTGCCGGCTCAACGCTCGTGGTCTCCAATGCCTCTCCGCGGTCCCGGATATCCTGCTCCAGTGTCACGTGCTGTTATGCCAGTACGGGTAAACAGCCCTGTACGTCCTGTGCGGATGCCTCACACAGAGTGTGTGAGGGTAGGCATTCAGCCAGGACGGGTTGTGGCCGCTCTTCACTCCAGGTCTCCTATCCGTCTCCACAGCCTGGTTCGGCCTGTCCCTGCTCCACGCACCAAGCCTACGGTGTGCGTCGCCAGCCCAGTCCGGCCTGTCCCTGCTCCACGCACCAAGCCTACGGTGTGCGTCGCCAGCCCAGTCCAGCCTGTCCCTGCTCCTCGCACCAAACCGACGGTGTGCGTCGCCAGCCCGGTCCGGCCTGTTCCTGCTCCACGCACCAAGCCTACGGTGTGCGTCGCCAGCCCAGTCCGGCCTGTTCCTGCCACTCGCACCAAGCCTACGGTGCGCGTCGCCAGCCCGGCCCGGCCTGTTCCTGCCACTCGCACCAAGCCAGGGGTGCGAGTCGCCAGCCCGGCCCGGCCTGTTCCTGCCACTCGCACCAAGCCTACGGTGTGCGTCGCCAGCCCGGCCCGGCCTGTTACTGCCACTCGCACCAAGCCAGGGGTGCGAGTCGTCAGCCTGGTCCAGAACGTTCCTGCTACTCGCACCAAGCCAGGGGTGCGAGTCGTCAGCCTGGGCCAGCCCGTTCCTGCTACTCGCACCAAGCCAGGGGTGCGAGTCGTCAGCCTGGTAAAGCCCGTTGCTGCTCCACGCACCAAGCCAGGGGTGCGAGTCGTCAGCCCGGTAAAGCCCGTTCCGGCTCCACGCACCAAGCCAGGGGTGCGCATCGTCAGCCTGGTCCGGCCCGTTGCTGCTCCACCCACCAAGCCAGGGGTGCGAGTCGTCAGTCCGGTAAAGCCCGTTCCGGCTCCACGCACCAAGCCAGGGGTGCACATCGTCAGCCCGGTCCGGTCCGTTGCTGCTCCACGCACCAAGCCAGGGGTGCGAGTCGTCAGTCCGGTGAGGCCCGTTCCGGTTCCACGCACCAAGCCAGGGGTGCGTATCGTCAGCCCGGTCCGGCCCGTTGCTGCTCCACGCACCAAGCCAGGGGTGCGCATCGTCAGCCCGGTCCGGTCCATTCCTGCCTCACGCACCAAGCCAGGGGTGCGCGTCGTCAGTCCGGCACAACCCGTGCCTGGGTCATCGGTGCCTAATCAGGTACCGCTCAACTGCTCCACAACGGAGCTGAAGCTAACCGCTCCTGCTACGTCCAGTTCAGCTCCAGCCAGCGGGGCCAGACCGGACCAGGGGCGCTATGGGGGGATTATTGGAGGGTGGTGGGCAAGGCCGGAGCCAGAACCGCCGCCGAGGAGGTATGCCCACCCAGCCCTCCCCTGTTTTGCTCTTATTGAGGCGCGGTCGCAGTCCGCGCCTTTAGGGGGGGGTACTGTCACACCCTGGCTCTGGGACTCTATATGTTGAGCCAGGGTGTGTTCATTCTATGTGTTCTATTTCTATGTTGGGGGTTCTAGGTTGTGTATTTCTATGTTGGCCTGAGTGACTCCCAATCAGAGGCAACGAGTGTCAGCTGTTGGCTGGTTGTCTCTGATTGGGAGCCATATTTATACTGTCTGTTTTCCTTTTGTGTTTGTGGGTTCTTGTTCCGTGTCGGTCTTTGTTACCGTGGACTTCACGAGTCGTTTATTGTTTTGTTGTTTCGTGTGTGCACTTTAATTAAATAAAGTATCATGTTCGTTCATCACGCTGTGCATTGGTCTCTCCCTGACGATCGTGACATCCAGAGCGACTAAAAAATAGGTGCATTCACCTTATAGCCAGTGGGATAACCACTTCACAATGTTTTTTATTTTTTGTTGTTTTTTTATTTTTTTTTGGGGGGGTAGAAGGATTACTTTATCCTATCCCAGGTATTCCTTAAAGAGGTGGGGTTTCAAATGTCTCCGGAAGGTGGTGAGTGACTCCGCTGTCCTGGCGTCGTGAGGGAGCTTGTTCCACCATTGGGGTGCCAGAGCAGCAAACAGTTTTGACTGGGCTGAGCGGGAACTATGCTTCCGCAGAGGTAGGGAGCCAGCAGGCCAGAGGTGGATGAACGCAGTGCCCTCGTTTGGGTGTAGGGACTGATCAGAGCCTGAAGGTACGGAGGTGCCGTTCCCCTCACAGCTCCGTAGGCAAGCACCATGGTCTTGTAGCAGATGCGAGCTTCAACTGGAAGCCAGTGGAGTGTGCGGAGGAGCGGGGTGACGTGAGAGAACTTGGGAAGGTTGAACACCAGACGGGCTGCGGAATTCTGGATGAGTTGTAGGGGTTTAATGGCACAGGCAGGGAGCCCAGCCAACAGTGAGTTGCAGTAATCCAGACGGGAGATGACAAGTGCCTGGATTAGGACCTGTGCCGCTTCCTGTGTAAGGCAGGGTCGTACTCTCCGAATGTTGTAGAGCATGAACCTACAGGATCGGGTCACCGCCTTGATGTTAGCGGAGAACGACAGGGTGTTGTCCAGGGTCACGCCAAGGCTCTTCGCACTCTGGGAGGAGGACACAACGGAGTTGTCAACCGTGATGGCGAGATCATGGAACGGGCAGTCCTTCCCCGGGAGGAAGAGCAGCTCCGTCTTGCCGAGGTTCAGCTTGAGGTGGTGATCCGTCATCCATACTGATATGTCTGCCAGACATGCAGAGATGCGATTCGCCACCTGGTTATCAGAAGGGGGAAAGGAGAAGATTACTTGTGTGTCGTCAGCGTAGCAATGATAGGAGAGGCCATGTGAGGATATGACAGAGCCAAGTGACTTGGTGTATAGCAAGAATAGGAGAGGGCCTAGAACTGAGCCCTGGGGGACACCAGTGGTGAGAGCACGTGGTGCGGAGACAGCTTCTCGCCACGCCACTTGGTAGGAGCGACCGGTCAGGTAGGACGCAATCCAAGAGTGAGCCGCGCCGGAGATGCCCAGCTCTGAGAGGGTGGAGAGGAGGATCTGATGGTTCACAGTATCAAAGGCAGCAGACAGGTCTAGAAGGACAAGAGCAGAGGAGAGAGAGTTAGCTTTAGCAGTGCGGAGAGCCTCTGTGACACAGAGAAGAGCAGTCTCAGTTGAATGACCAGTCTTGAAACCTGACTGGTTTGGATCAAGAAGGTCATTCTGAGAGAGATAGCAAGAGAGTTGGCTAAAGACGGCACGCTCAATAGTTTTGGAGAGAAAAGAAAGAAGGGATACTGGTCTGTAGTTGTTGACATCGGAGGGATCGAGTGTTGGTTTTTTGAGAAGGGGTTCAACTCTCGCTCTCTTGAAGCTGGAAGGGACATAGCCAGCGGTCAAGGATGAGTTGATCAGCGAAGTGAGGTAAGGGAGAAGGTCACCGGAGATGGTCTGGAGAAGAGAGGAGGGGATAGGGTCAAGCGGGCAGGTTGTTGGGCTGCCTGCCGTCACAAGTCGCAAGATTTTATCTGGAGAGAGAGGGGAGAAAGAAGTCAAAGCATAGGGTAGGGCAGTGTGAGCAGGACCAGCAGTGTCATTTGACTTAACAAACGAGGATCGGATGTCGTAAACCTTCTTTTCAAAATGGTTGACGAAGTCATCCACAGAGAGGGAGGGAGGGGGAGGGGGGATTCAGCAGGGAGGAGAATGTGGCAAAGAGCTTCCTAGGGTTAGAGGCGGATGCTTGGAATTTAGAGTGGTAGAAAGTGGCCTTAGCAGCAGAAACAGATTAAGAAAATGTAGAGAGGAGGGAGTGAAAAGATGCCAGGTCTGCAGGGAGTCTAGTTTTCTTCCATTTCCGCTCAGCTGCCCGGAGCTCTGTTCTGTGAGCTCGCAATGAGTCATCAAGCCACGGAGCTGGAGGGGAGGACCGGGCCGGCCGGGAGGATAGGGGACATAGAGAGTCAAAGGATGCAGAAAGGGAGGAGAGGAGGGTTGAGGAGGCAGAATCAGGAGATTGGAGGGAGAAGGATTGAGCAGAGGGAAGAGATGATAGGATGGAAGAGGAGAGAGTAGCGGGAGAGAGAGAGCGAAGGTTGCGACGGCGCATTACCATCTGTGTAGGGGCAGAGTGAGTAGTGTTGGAGGAGAGGGAGAGAGAAAATGATACAAAGTAGTGGTCGGAGACTTGGAGGGGAGTTGCAGTGAGATTAGTAGAAGAACAGCATCTAGTAAATATGAGGTCAAGCGTATTGCCTGCCTTGTGAGTAGGGGGGGACGGTGAGAGGGTGAGGTCAAAAGAGGAGAGGAGTGGAAAGAAGGAGGCAGAGAGAAATGAGTCAAATGTAGACGTAGGGAGGTTGAAATCCCCCAGAACTGTGAGGGGTGAGCCATCCTCAGGAAAGGAACTTATCAAGGCGTCAAGCTCATTGATGAACTCTCCAAGGGAACCTGGAGGGCGATAGATGACAAGGATATTAAGCTTAAATGGGCTAGTGACTGTGACAGCATGGAATTCAAATGAGGAGATAGACAGATGGGTCAGGGGAAAAATTGAGAATGTCCACTTGGGAGAGATGAGGATTCCTGTGCCACCACCCCGCTGACCAGATGCTCTCGGGGTATGCGAGAACACATGGTCAGACGAGGAGAGAGCAGCAGGAGTAGCAGTGTTTTCAGTGGTAATCCATGTTTCCGTCAGCGCCAAGAAGTCGAGGGACTGGAGGGTAGCATAGGCTGGGATGAAGTCTGCCTTGTTGGCAGCAGAACGGCAGTTCCAGAGGCTGCCTGAGACCTGGAACTCCACGTGGGTCGTGCGTGCAGGGACCACCAGGTTAGAGAGGCAGCAGCCATGCGGTGTGAGGCGTTTGTGTAGCCTGTGCGGAGAGGAGAGAACAGGGATAGGCAGAGGCATAGTTGACAGGCTGCAGCAGATGGCTACAATAATGCAGAGGAGATCGGAATAAAATGAACTAAACATCTGGGAAAGGAGAGAGCGGGGCCTCCCTCACCACAACTCCCAAATATAACTCTCCCAACTTCCACCTCAGAAACTATAATTGTTGTAAACTACAGCGGTTCAATGTTTTCTAGGAATAGACTAACCTAGTTTATTCAGCTAGCTAACTAGGTGCAGTATTATTCCGTGAAAAACGTCCGGGCACCTCGTCATAAGACGCCACAGCCAGCTAGCATGCCGGTCTCCAACAGCAGGGTTTAGCGCCAATACTCAGCCACAACAACCACCAGTGTATCAACATGCAAGCAGATCGTTCGTGTCCGTGTCTAACGTTGTGGGTTAGTCCCGACAGCTTGAGCGAGTCCGTCGTCAACTTATTCAGCCAGTTAGTTAGCTAGAATAGTTAGCAAACTAGCTAGCCATTGCTTTCAGACAAAGAAGAACCCCTCCTTTCACGGCACGAACACACAGAGAGAGCCAAATTAACGTTAACTAGTCACCCATGTCCCGAATTCCTTGAGCGACTCGGGCTATCAATATGTAAAAAACAAAACACAAGTGTAGGTTATGACTTACCCCTAGCAGCTACTGTTAGCTAGCCAAGTGCAAAGCTAGCCACTGAATTGACTCAGCCAGTTCGCGTCTGTTCGCTCGGTCGTTCCAGCTATTGTTTACAAGTAGCTACCCAGGTTGCAACAAGCTTGCAAATTTTCAAGCACAGTAGCCACTTGCTACCTAACGTTAACGGTTCAGACAATGAGGTTAGAAAACAGCTGAATGGTAGGTAATTATTGTATGTAATCATTGTAGGCAGCCAGCTGGCGTAATTACAGGCACTCTCAGGCGTGAAACAACTATACCGTTGCTAATAGCTACTCGCCAGCTAGTCCAGGTGGTGAGTTAGCTAGCTAGCTAGCTTCGTGCTACACCCGGCACCGCCGAATACAATACTAACCTACAATAATTACATACAATAACTACCTACAGCAACCCACGATACCTACCTACAATACCTAACTACAATCTAAATACATAGTTTAAGCCTTACTCGACAAAGCCCAAGCTATGTATAAAGCCAAACTTACCCGACGCCAAGCTGGTGTCACAGGAAGGCCAACAAGATCATCAGGGACCCCAGCCATCCAAGCCAAGCCAAGCTTAGCCAAATAAATTTAAACGTAGTTTTTCACAATTCCTGACATTTAATCCTAGTAAAAATTCCCTGTCTTAGGTCAGTTAGGATCACCACTTTATTTTAAGAATGTGAAATGTCAGAATAATAGTAGAGAGAATTATTTGTTTCAGCTTTTATTTATTTCATCACATTCCCAGTGGGTCAGAAGTTTACATACACTCCATTTGTATTTGGTAGCATTGCCTTTAAATTGTTTAACTTGGGTAAACGTTTCGGGTAGCCTTCCACAAGCTTCCCACAATAAGTTGGGTGAATTTTGGCCCATTCCTCCTGACAGCTGGTGTAACTGAGTCAGGTTTGTAGGTCTCCTTGCTCGCACACGCTTTTTCAGTTCTGCCAACAAATGTTCTATAGGATTGAGGTCAGGGCTTTGTGATGGCCACTCCAATACCTTGACTTTGTTGTCCTTAAGCCATTTTGCCACAACTTTGGAAGTATGCTTGGGGTCATTGTCCATTTGGAAGACCATTTGCGACCAAGCTTTAACTTCCTGACTGATGTCTTGAGATGTTGCTTCAATATATCCACATTATTTTCCTTCCTCATGATGCCATCTATTTTGTGAAGTGCACCAGTCCCTCCTGCAGCAAAGCACCCCCACAGCATGATGCTGCCACCCCCGTGCTTCACGGTTGGGATGGTGTTCTTCGGCTTGCAAGCATCCCCCTTTTTCCTCCAAACATCACAATGGTCATTATGGCCGAACAGTTCTATTTTTGTTTCATCAGACCAGAGGACATTTCTCCAAAAAGTATGATCTTTGTCCCCATGTGCAGTTGCAAACCGTAGTCTGGCTTTTTTATGGCGGTTTTGGAGCAGTGGCTTCTTCATTGCATGAGAGGCCTTTCAGGTTCTGTCGATATAGGACTGTGGATATAGATACTTTTGTACCTGTTTCCTCCAGCATCTTCACAAGGTCCTTTGCTGTTGTTCTGGGATTGATTTGCACTTTTCGCACCAAAGTACGTTCATCTCTCGGACACAGAACGTGTCTCCTTCCTGAGTGGTATGACAGCTGCGTGGTCCCATGGTGTTTATACTTGCGTACTATTGTTTGTACAGATGAACATGGTACCTTCAGGCGTTTGGATATTGCTCCCAAGGATGAACCAGACATGTGGAGGTCTACAATTTTTTTTCTGAGGTCTTGGCTGATTTCTTTTGATTTTCCCATGATGTCAAGCAAAGTGGCACTGAGTTTGAAATACATCCACAGGTACACCTCCAATTGACTCAAATGATGTCAATTAGCCTATCAGAAGCTTCTAAAGCCATGACATCATTTTCTGGAATTTTCCAAGCTGTTTAAAGGCACCGTCAACTTAGTGTATGTAAACTTCTGACCCACTGGAATTGTGATACAGTGAATTATAAGTAAAATCATCTGTCTGTAAACAATTGTTTGAAAGATTACTTGTGTCATTCACAAAGTAGATGTCCTAACCGACTTGCCAAAACTATAGTTTATTAACAAGAGATTTGTGGAGTGGTTGAAAAACTAGTTTTAATGACTTCAACCTAAGTGTATGTAAACTTACGACTTCAACTGTACATACCTTGACTTCTCTGTGTCACAGGTTGGAATACCACACATTCCAAAGATAGTTCCGGAAAATGAAGAGAGGCTATGTGCTTGCATTTGTGCGTGCTTGTTTGTGTGTGCGTGTGTGTTTGTGCATGCGCACGCGTGTATACATTATGTACATTCTCAGACCAGTCCCTTTTTGTTCAGATTGGCATTAGAATACAAGTTGACACAAAGAGGAATGTAATGTTTGAATTTATACATGGATTTGGGTTAGCAGGGTTGAATTTAAATATGAATTTTTTAATTAGCAGAGTTGAATTTAAATATTAATTTAAGTTAGAAGGGTTGAATTTAAATATAAATAATTAATAATAATAATTAATTTTAAGTTAGCAGGTTTGAATTTAAATATGATTTTAAGTTAGCAGGGTTGAATTTAAATATGAATTTAAGTTAGCAGTGTTGAATTTAAATATGAAATTAAGTTAGCAGAGTTTAATTTAAATATGAATTTATGTTAGCAGAGTTGAATTTAAGTATGAATTTATGTTAGCAGAGTTGAATTTAAGTATGAATTTATGTTAGCAGAGTTGAATTTAAGTATGAATTGAAGTTAGCAGGTTTGAATTTAATTTTAATGATGCACTAACTGTAAGTCGCTCTGGATAAGAGTGTCTGCTAAATGACTTAAATGTAAAATTAGAGAGAAGAAGAGAGAGGGAGCACCCTCAGCGGGGTCGGTAAAACCGGAATCATCCGGTTTTCATGGGAAAAGCAGACATGAGGTGAAGCCTGAAAACTGGATGCTTCTTTTGACCCAGCTCAGGAGTTTATTTTACTGCTACGCCTGCTACGTTAGGTAAGAGAGGGAGGGAGTGGGGGGGAGAGGGAGAGATTGGGGGGGAGAGAGTAAGGGGGAGAGGGAGAGAGTGGGGGGGAGAGGGAGGGTTCAGAAGTTTACTTCTCATGATTCATCTGCATCAACAGCTTGTTGTGTGAAATGTCACTGCTGTCATCAAACCTGATGCTGACATTCATATTCTCACAATTATGTTCATTTTGATATGATTTGTATTTTTATTTATTTTTATTTCACCTTTATTTAACCAGGTAAACCAGTTGAGAACAGGTTCTCATTTACAACTGTGACCTGGCCAAGATAAAGCAAAGCAGTGCAATAAAAACAACACAGAGTTACATATGGGGTAAAAAAACATAAAGTCAAAAATACAACAGAAAATATATATACAGTGTGTGCAAATGTAGCAAGTTATGGAGGTAAGGCAATAAATAGGCTATAGTGCAGAATAATTACAATAGTATTAACACTGGAATGCTAGATGTGCAAGAGATTATGTGCAAATAGAGATACTGGGGTGCAAAAGAGCAAAATAAATAACAATATAGGGATGAGGTAGTTGGGTGGGCTAATTTCAGATGGGCTGTGTACAGGTGCAGTGATCGGTAAGGTGCTCTGACAACTGATGCTTAAAGTTATTGAGGGAGATAAGAGTCTCCAGCTTCAGAGATTTTTGCAATTCGTTCCAGTCATTGGCAGCAGAGAACTGGAAGGAATGGCGGCCAAAGGAGGTGTTGGCTTTGGGAATGACCAGTGAGATATACCTGCTGGAGCGCAGACTACGGGTGGGTGCTGCTATGGTGACCAATGAGCTAAGATAAGGCGGGGATTTGCCTAGCAGTGATTTATAGATGGCCTGGAGCCAGTGGGTTTGACGACGAACATGTAGTGAGGACCAGCCAACAAGAGCGTACAGGTCACAGTGGTGGGTAGTGTATGGGGCTTTGGAGACAAAACGGATGGCACTGTGATAGACTACATCCAATTTGCTGAGTAGAGTGTTGGAGGCTATTTTGTAAATGACATCGCCGAAGTCAAGGATCGGTAGGATAGTCAGTTTTACGAGGGCATGTTTGGCAGCATGAGTGAAGGAGGCTTTGTTGCGAAATAGGAAGCCGATTCTAGATTTAACTTTGGATTGGAGATTCTTTATGGACCTGACAGTTACAGGCTGTGACTTGTTAGTTGCCAGATCAGCTCTCTCTTGGTACATTCACATGTACAGTGTCTGAGCTGTGCAGTACACAAACTGGACTGTATCAGAGCTCAACTCCTAGACTAGTGGGTAGACTTGACCTTTTTAGGCACAGATCTAGGATCAGCATACCCCTCCAAATCCTATCCTTAACCATCAGAGTGGAAAAATAGAAACTGACCTTGGATCAGCATCTAGGTGTTCCTACTCTGTTTCCTTCCTAACCGTCTGACAGACTGAGACAAGGGCTGCGTCCCAAATGGTACCCTATTCCCTACATAGTGCTCTATGGGCTCAGGTCAAAAGTAGTGCACTATAAAGGGAATAGGGTGCCATTTAGGATGCATACAAGGTCAGAGCAGATGTCAGGGGGTTATAAGGTCATGAGTGAACTCCAGTGTTCCGGGGGAACCCCCTGTTACCACGACCAATTAAACTCAACCCCCCCACATGACTAATAACACCCACAGACAGACAAAGCAGCTACTATTTCCTGTGTGTGTGTGTGTGTGTGTGTTCCTGCCCCATCATAGGAAGGCAGCCTGTCTGTTAGACACAGCCACATATCTGTGTGCTGATATCATGGGGGTAGAGGGCAGATCACACTGAATAAGACAGATCATTGGACTCTTTGTCTGCTAAACGGCTGACTAAACTCCTCTGTGCCGCTCTACGGACTGAATGAAAGATGGATGGATGGATGGAGGGAGGGAGGGAGGGAGGGAGGGAGGGAGGGAGGAAGGAAGGAAGGAAGGAAGGAAGGAAGGAAGGAAGGAAGGAAGGAAGGAAGGAGGGAGGGAGGATTGATGGATGGAGGTAGGAAGGGAGGTAGGAAGGGAGGAAGGAAGGAAGGAAGGAAGGAAGGAAGGAAGGAGGGAGGGGGGAGGGAGGGAGGATGGATGGATGGATAATGGAGGGAGGGAGGAAGGAAGGAAGGAAGGAAGGAAGGAAGGAAGGAAGGAAGGAAGGAAGGAAGGAAGGAAGGAAGGAAGGAAGGAAGGAAGGAAGGAAGGAAGGATGTAGGGAGGGAGGGACGGGGGAGGGAGGGAGGGAGGGAGGGAGGATGGTGAAGGGAATGAAAAATTAGGAAAGAAAAGAGAGTGATGGATGGATGAAGGCTGTCTAGAGGGGAAAGCAGGATATTGTATATGTATTCTGAGCTGCTGTAAGGGGGTGTGTCCCTGGGTACGTCCCAAATGGCACCCTATTCTCTATATAGTGCACTACTTTTGACCAAAGGGCCCTGAATAGGGGGCCATTTGGGACTTAACCTTGTGTTTGTGGGGCAGTCATGCAGTCATGCCTGAAAGTGGTGGGTTTAGGGAGTGGGGAGTGGGGGATTGGGAGGTGGGAGGTGGGGGAGCTGGGAGTGGGTAGTGGGGGGAGTGGGGAGGGGAGTGGAGGGGGGAGGGGGAGGGGGGAGCGGTGGGTGGGGAGGGGAGGGGGTAGTGGGGGGAGTGGGGAGGGGGAGTGGGGAGGGGGGAGTGGGGGGAGTCGGGAGGGGTAGTGGGGGATGGGGGGAGGGGGAGTGGGCAGTGGGGGGAGTGGGCCGGGTGGTGGAGTGGGGAGTGGAGGAGTGGGCAGTGGGGGGAGTGGGGAGTGGGGAAGTGGGTAGTGGGGGAGTGGGGGAGGGGCCGGGTGGGGGAGTGGGGAGTGGGCCGGGTGGTGAGAGAGAGAGAGAGAGAGAGAGAGCGAGAGAGAGAGAGCGAGAGAGAGAGAGCGAGAGAGAGAGAGAGAGAGAGAGAGAGAGAGAGAGAGAGAGAGAGAGAGAGAGAGAGAGAGAGAGAGAGAGAGAGAGAGAGAGAGAGAGAGAGAGAGAGAGAGAGAGAGAGAGGTGCCCGTATATGTTTGTGTTTTGTGTGTGTGTATGCACGTATGTGTGTTTGTATGTGTGTTCGTGTGTGTGTGTTCAGTGTGAACATCTAAGTCCTCTACTTCCCACTGTGTTTCAGCCGGCCTTCAAAGAGGGTTAATGCTTAAACAGGTGAGTAGGAGTACACACACACTATAATTCCCATGGATACGCACCAGTGACCCGGGAGAGGCCTCCCCTAATAAATACTGAGTGTACAAAACATTAAGAGCACCAGCTCTTTCTGTGACATAGACTGACCAGGTGAATCCAGGTGAAAGCTATGATCCTTTATTGATGCCACTTCAATCAGTGTAGATGAAGGGGAAGAGACAGGTTAAAGAAGGATTTTTAAGACTTGAGACAATTGAGACATCGATTGTGTGTGTGTGCCATTCAGAGGGTGAATGGGAAAGAGAAAAGATTGAAGTGCCTTTGAAAGCGGTATGGTAGTAGGTGCAACTCAATATTAGGAAGGTGTTCTTAATGTTTTGTGCATTCAGTGTATGTCTGATCCTCATGGTGGAGAGAGATGATTTTGTCTTTTTTCCAGAGTCTTCAGGATGAAGGTTTTGCTTGAGTAGAGCCCTGAGTGTGAGAGAGTACTCCTGTATGCATTACTGTAGTGATTGACAGTTTGAGGTAGTGCAATATGCAATACATTGTCTGGGCACACGTGCTTGCATATGTACATGCGTTTTTGTAGTTGTGCATGTTTTGAGAGTGTGTTTCTCTGTGTGTTTTAGGATGACCTGCAGTGGGTTTTATCCATCATAAAGCAGCAGGAGTGACATGAAACTCCCCTCCCCCCTCTTACCTCTTCCTCTCTTCCCCTCTCTTCCCCTCTCTTCCCCTCTTACCTCTTCCCCTCTTCCTATCTTCCCCTCTCTTCCCCTCTTACCTCTTCCCCTCTTCCTCTCTTCCCCTCTTACCTCTTACCTCTTCCCCTCTTCCTCTCTTCCTCTCTTCCCCTCTTACCTCTTCCACTCTCTTCCCCTCTCTTCCTCTCTTCCCCTCTTACCTCTTCCCCTCTTCCTCTCTTCCCCTCTTACCTCTTCCCCACTCTTCCTCTCTTCCCCTCTTACCTCTTCCCCTCTCTTCCTCTCTTCCCCTCTTACCTCTTCCCCACTCTTCCTCTCTTCCCCTCTCTTCCCCTCTCTTCCTCTCTTCCCCTCTCTTCCTCTCTTCCCCTCTTACCTCTTCCCCTCTTACCTCTTCCCCTCTTACCTATCCCCTCTTCCTCTCTTCCCCTCTTCCTCTCTTCCCCTCTTACCTCTTCCCCTCTCTCTCTCCCCTTACCCTCATCCCTTTATGACACCACATCTTAATAAGCTGTTCTACATGCTCACCTGCTACAGTTCGCTCTGCCTCAGCTCAGACTATAACAAATCACGTTTTTTTCTCCGTATACTAGCAGTACTAACCGTACTCAGCTGACAGAATAAATTACCTATTGTCTGTAGATACAGTATGTATTAGTGCAGGGGGAATAATGCTATCCAGTGCTGCCAGATTCTATTAACAATTGAAAGCTCAATCAGAGACAAAATCACACTCAATCTTCTAGAAAGTCACTCAATTCCGCAGGACATTACCCAATCTGGCAGGACATTACCCAATCTGGCAACTGCTGTTATCAGCTGTCCTGGTGATGTTGTGCTGTCCAAACATGCTTTTTTTCTCTCTCTCTCTCTCTCTCTCTCTCTCTCTCTCTCTCTCTCTCTCTCTCTCTCTCTCTCTCTCTCTCTCTCTCTCTCTCTCTCTCTCTCTCTCTCTCTCTTTATTGGCATGGGAAACGTATGTTAACATTGCCAAAGTAAGTGAAGTAGATAGTAAACAAAAGTGAAATAAATATTAACAGTAAACATTACACTCAGAAGTTCCAAAAGAATAAAGACATTTCAAATGTCATATTATTTACATATACAGTGTTGTAACAATGTGCAAATAGTTAAAGTACAAATGGGAAAATAAATAAACATAAATATGGGTTGTATTTACAATGGTGTTTGTTCTTCACTGGTTGCCCTTTTCTTGTGGCAACAGGTCACAAATCTTGCTGCTGTGATGGCACACTGTGGTATTTCACCCAGTAGAAAATTGGGTTTGTTTTCGAATTCTTTGTGGATCTCTGTAATCTGACGGAAATATGTGTCTCTAATATGGTAATACATTTGGCAGGAGGTTAGGAAGTGCAGCTCAGTTTCCACCTCATTTTGTGGGCAGTGAGCACATAGCCTGTCATCTCTTGAGAGCCAGGTCTGCCTACGGCGGCTTTTCTCAATAGCAAGGCTATGCTCACTGAGTCTGTACATAGTCAAAGCTTTCCTTAAGTTTGGGTCAGTCACAGTGGTCAGGTATTCTGCCACTGTGTACTCTCTGTTTAGGGCCAAATAGCATTCTAGTTTGCTCTGTTTTTTGTTAATTCTTTCCAATGTGTCAAGTAATTCTCTTTTTGTTTTCTCATGATTTGGTTGGGTCTAATTGTGTTGTTGTTGTCCTGAGGCTCTGTGGGGTCTGTTTGTGTTTGTGAACAGAGCCCCAGGACCAGCTTACTTAGGGGGCTCTTCTCCAAGTTCATCTCTCTGTAGGTGATGGCTTTGTTATGGAAGGTTTGGGAATCACTTCCTTTTAAGTAGTTATAGAATTTAACGGCTCTTTTCTGGATTTTGATAATTAGCGGGTATTGGCCTAATTCTGCTCTGCATGCATTATTTGGTGTTTTACGTTGTACACAGAGGATATTTTTGCAGAATTCTGCAGGCAGAGTCTCAATTTGGTGTTTGTCCCATTTTGTGAATTCTTGGTTGGTGAGCGGACCCCAGACCTCACAACCATAAAGGGCAATGGGTTCTATAACTGATTCAAGTATTTTTAGCCAGATCCTAATTGGTATGTCAAATATTATGTTCCTTTTGATGGCATAGAAGGCCCTTCTTGCCTTGTCTCTCAGATCGTTCACAGCTTTGTGGAAGTTACCTGTGGCGCTGATGTTTAGGCTAAGGTATGTATAGTTTTTTGTGTGCTCTAGGGCAACGGTGTCTAGATGGAATTTGTTTTGTGGTTCTCTCTCTCTCTCTCTCTCTCTCTCTCTCTCTCTCTCTCTCTCTCTCTCTCTCTCTCTCTCTGTCTTTGTCTCTGCTCTCTCTCTCTCTCTCTCTCTCTCTCTCTCTCTGTCTTTGTCTCTGTCTCTCTCTCTCTCTCTCTCTCTCTCTCTCTGTCTCTTTCTCTTTCTCTTTCTCTCTCTCTCTCCTTATTACATACAGGATGTTTGCATGCATGCGTGTTCAGGTATTTGATGGATAGGAGGCTTGTGTCGCCTTAGCTACCGACAGATAACATTGAGATAACTTTAAGATTCAGGTGCCATGAGATAAAGAAACTCTCTTTGGACTCACTCCAGATGAGATGAAGATACCTTATTGTCTGAGCAAACACCAAACCACCAAACCACGAAACCACACACCCATAACATACAGTGGGGGAAAAAAGTATTTAGTCAGCCACCAATTGTGCACGTTCTCCCACTTAAAAAGATGAGAGAGGCCTGTAATTTTCATCATAGGTACACGTCAACTATGACAGACAAATTGAGAGAGAAAAAAAACAGAAAATCACATTGTAGGATTTTTTATGAATTTATTTGCAAATTATGGTAGAAAATAAGTATTTGGTCACCTACAAACAAGCAAGATTTCTGGCTCTCACAGACCTGTAACTTCTTCTTTAAGAGGCTCCTCTGTCCTCCACTCGTTACCTGTATTAATGGCACATGTTTGAACTTGTTATCAGTATAAAAGACACCTGTCCACAACCTCAAACAGTCACACTCCAAACTCCACTATGGCCAAGACCAAAGAGCTGTCAAAGGACACCAGAAACAAAATTGTAGACCTGCACCAGGCTGGGAAGACTGAATCTGCAATAGGTAAGCAGCTTGGTTTGAAGAAATCAACTGTGGGAGCAATGTATTAGGAAATGGAATGATAATCTCCACTGATAATCTCCCTCGATCTGGGGCTCCACGCAAGATCTCACCCCGTGGGATCAAAATGATCACAAGAACGGTGAGCAAAAATCCCAGAACCACACGGGGGGACCTAGTGAATGACCTGCAGAGAGCTGGGACCAAAGTAACAAAGCCTACCATCAGTAACACACTACGCCACCAGGGACTCAAATCCTGCAGTGCCAGACGTGTCCCCCTGCTTAAGCCAGTACATGTCTAGGCCCATCTGAAGTTTGCTAGAGTGCATTTGGATGATCCAGAAGAGGATTGGGAGAATGTCATATGGTCAGATGAAACCAAAATAGAGCTTTTTGATAAAAACTCAACTCGTCATGTTTGGAGGACAAAGAATGCTGAGTTGCATCCAAAGAACACCATACCTACTGTGAAGCATGGGGGTGGAAACATCATGCTTTGGGGCTGTTTTTCTGCAAAGGGACCAGGACGGCTGATCCGTGTAAAGGAAAGAATGAATGGGGCCATGTATCATGAGATTTTGAGTGAAAACGACCTTCCTTCAGCAAGGGCATTGAAGATGAAACGTGGCTGGGTCTTTCAGCATGACAATGATCCCAAACACACCGCCCGGGCAACGAAGGAGTGGCTTCGTAAGAAGCATTTCAAGGTCCTGGAGTGGCCTAGCCAGTCTCCAGATCTCAACCCCATAGAAAATCTTTGGAGGGAGTTGAAAGTCCGTGTTGCCCAGCGACAGCCCCAAAACATCACTGCTCTAGAGGAGATCTGCATGGAGGAATGGGCCAAAATACCAGCAACAGTGTGTGAAAACCTTGTGAAGACTTACAGAAAACATTTGACCTGTGTCATTGCCAACAAAGGGTATATAACAAAGTATTGAGAAACTTTTGTTATTGACCAAATACTTATTTTCCACCTTAATTTGCAAATAAATTCATAAAAAATCCTACAATGTGATTTTCTGGATATTTTTTTCTCATTTTGTCTGTCATAGTTGACGTGTACCTATGATGAAAATTACAGGCGTCTCTCATCTTTTTAAGTGGGAGAACTTGCACAATTGGTGGCTGACTAAATACTTTTTTCCCCCACTGTATGTCTCTCCAGAGCAGTTCATTATCTGCTGGAACACACTGGGTTGGGAAAGTTTCCTCCTTATTGTCTTTGGATGTATTGAGTGTGGATGTGGATGTCCATTTCACCTGACATGGACGAGGCTGGAGCAGGCTAGATGGGAACCAAACCAGTTTGTTTACGTACCTATGTCTACTTTGTTTTTGTAATTTTAGGTTTTTAGTATTAGCTGGTGGATCAGCTTTAATATTGCAGATAGATTGTGGGTTCTATCAATGTAATTGTCTGCATCATTTCCTACTCCCGTATATATTTTCTAAAATATATTTTTCCTTCTTTGTTATTTTCCCCTAACCCTATCACCCCTCCCCTAATTGGAGTAAACTAATGGACAACAACACTTAGGCTTCTACTTCCAGCTTATACATACTATATACATTTTACGGACACAGTATATTTTATAATAGTTATCTTTTTTTATTTGTTTTTAGTCCCACCCTTCTGCTCCCCTCAACCCTTCCCGTCTATCTCTGAAGACCATCCAGTTTAGATTTCTAGCTGCCATATATATTTTTCAACTGTGCTGTAATGTTTCACAAAAGTTCTGAACCTTACTATTCTCAGAGTTTCAACAGATTTTTGTATAATAATTTAAATAGAAAACTCTAAGTTCTGAATCCGTCATTGTTTTGTGTATCAGTTCAGAAACCATGTGCCATGGAATCCCAACTAGTTTGCAACCTGTATGGCGCAGCTGTCCATTTTTTGGTCTTTAAATTAAATTGGTATATTTTTTAATTATCACAATTTTCTTTAACCAATTTTGGTATTTAATGTAGGACTGACAGACAAGTTCCTTACCTTCTCCCCTTTCCACTTGTTTTATTTATTTTTTAACCTTTATTTAACTAGGCAAGTCAGTTAAGAACATATTCTTATTTACAATGACCGCCTACCAAAAGGCAAAAGGCCTCCTGCGGGGACGGGGGCTGGGATTAAACATAAAAAGTTGAATAAAAATATAGGACCAAACACACATCACGACAAGAGAGACACCACAACACTACATAAAGAGAGACCTAAGACAACAACGTAGCATGGCTGCAACACAACATGACAACAACAAGGTTAAATAAAAAAATAAAAAAATGTGTACTTTCAAAGAGTCACTCGCCCCAACAAGATAACTTGAGAGAGTAGCTCTCTGAGTCCAGTAGTCTATAAAAGTATGAGATAAAATAAATAAATAGTAGGCCTATACTAGTTAATTTAAGCTTTTCTGAGTAAGCTCACATAATAAGCTTCATGAGTTAATTAGCCTACCTAAAATTCAGATCAGTCCAAAGTCTGCGGTGTGTGTGTAAGTGTGTGTGTGCTGGAGGCGAGTGAAAGCTTGGGCGAGAGGGGGGAGTGTGGCATGGGTACCTGTACCAGACAGGGGGAGACAGGCCAGAGCAGATGGTGAACAGATCGCCAGGTGGAATCCAGGCAGAAGTGCAGCAGGCAACGGGAGTAGGTGTCACACCCGCTTTTTACGAGAGTCAGATTCCTTTTTTCCACGTGCAAAAGGACGTTGTTAGCTAGCTATCTCTTCAGTTTCGGCGAATGGTCCTTTACGACGTCCAAACAAAGTTGTCCTGTGGCTGTTGTATTTTGGAGATTGCGAGGAGGATATCTTCTGATGTGATCAAAGCAACAATATTTTTCTTATTGAGGTCATTTACAATTGAAGTGTCCTGGCTGCATATCAGTTCAAAATAGAGATGACTCCAGGGGAGACTGTATTGTAATGTCCTCTGCACAGAGGGAGGGGGGCTTCAAAGGCCTCTGCATTTGGGTGGGGGAGGCTGTGAAACTCTCCTGCCATTGTTGGGCTCAAGAGCTTTGACACCCACAAATTCTGACAAACTCCAAGTATTGATTATGCAAGAATGAGCTGCCATCAGTCAGGATGTGGCCCAGACGTTACTTGACAGCATGCCAGGGCGGATTGCAGAGGTCTTAAAAAAGAAGGATCAACACTGCAAATATTGACTCTTTGCATAAACTTAATGTAATTGTCAATAAAAGCCTTGGACACTTATGGAATGCTTGTAATTATACTTCAGTATACCATAGTAACATCTGACAAAAATATCTAAAAACACTGAAGCAGCAAACTTTGTGAAGACCAATATTTGTGTCATTCTCAAAACTTTTGACCACGACTGTAGTACTCATAACTGTAAATCACTGCAGTAACTTGTCCATGCACCATGAGGGGTGGTTGCCTCCTCCATTTTTGCGGTAATGCTGCAATCAGTTGGTTGTAATTTTGGATTGAGCAGACATTTCCATATACATTTATTTATTTTAGCTGCATGTGTGACATAACCCACCAGTCATATTTATGATATCATTTACAAAGATTATTCCGTTTAAAAAAAATCAATTACTATATTTGAGTTTACCCATAATATTTGTTTTAATATTTGTTTTGTCTTTTCTGGTGGATCAAACTTAAATTGCAACCAGCTTTATATAGCTTGTTTTAAAAATAGCGATATTCAGGAGATAATTTAATGTTCAAATAACCGAAAGTGAGAGGTTGTAATCTGAATAAAGAGAAAAAGGCCATTTTTGAACACGGGGTGAGACATTCTTACTAATCTGCTGTAAAACCAGTTTGGATTTAAGTACAACTTTTGTATGACTGAAGCCTTTAGTGAGAGGTTCAATGTGTTAATATTTAATAATTTCAGCCCTCCAAATTCATATTCATTATATAAATCAACCTGTTTAATTTTGTCTGGCTTGCCCTTCCAACTAAAGCGGAAAATTAATGTT
Organism: Coregonus clupeaformis; assembly: GCF_020615455.1. Classification (NCBI taxonomy): domain Eukaryota; kingdom Metazoa; phylum Chordata; class Actinopteri; order Salmoniformes; family Salmonidae; genus Coregonus; species Coregonus clupeaformis. The sequence goes on from NC_059193.1 coordinate 14,029,414, forward strand.
TGTATAATTTTTTTCAACAACTCGTTCCGTGTAGGCAGGGCCATAAGTAAATAGGTCAACTGGGATATGACAATAATTAATCATGGTGATTTTTCCACAAATAGACAGGTATTTACCTTTCCATGATAGCAAGATCCTATTTATTTTTGCTAACTTTCTATTAAAATGTATTGTAGCGAGATCGTTTTCTTTCTTTTGGGATATGAATAATGAGTATGTCCACTTCACCATCAGACCATTTTATTGGTAAACTTTACGGTAATGTAAAAGTAGTGTTTTTTAGTGAGCCAGTAAGTCATATGGTACATTTATCATAGTTCGGTTTTAATCCAGAGAGGTTAGAGAAATGTTAAGCCCCGGATTTCTAGCCCCTTGATATTATTGTTGGATCTGATTTTAATAGCTAATACTTCGATGGCTATAATAAATAGATATGCCGATAGTGGACAACCTTGTTTTATTCCTCTTGACAGTTTAATACTTCCTGAGAAGTAGCCATTATTTATTATTTTGCACCTAGGGTTCCTATACATAAATTTAACCCATTGTATAAGAGATTCTCCAAAATGTAAATACTCCAAGCATTTATATATACATTCTAGTCTTACTTTATCAAAGGCCTTTTCAAAGTCAGCTATAAATAGGCCCGTACCTATGTCTACTTTGTTGTTTCTAGTTTTTTTATGATTTGTGTACTTGTTACTGCAGTGTAGGAGCTAGAAACATAAGCATTTTGCTGCACCTGCTGTAACATCTGCTAAACTGTGTATGTGACCACTGCTCTACTGCAGAGGTCAGAGGTCACAGATATCACATGACCTCTCCTGTCAGGTCACCGCCAAGCTCAGATCTGTAGTGTCATAGACATTAGGGGCGCATAATGGTCTGTTGTGTCACAGGGATCTAACGTGGGAAAGGTAACATTAGGAAACAAGAAACATTAAATATTAAATATCAAGAAAAGTCAACAGGAGAAGTGGACGAAAAGGTCAAAATGATGTTACAGTATGAAGCCTTTAGCAGAGACTGTTGTAGACCCAGTCATAGGGTCTACATAACACCGTCCTAATGAAGACATACAGCATCAACTGTCGCAACCAGTCATATCCATTTTTTAAAACAGAGATAAGGTTTGTCTTGAGATACCCAGGCTAGGGGTGTGTTGTGGTCCTGTAACCAGGCAGATCCCAACCTGCCCAGAGGAGCAATGGACTGAGAGAGCAGTGGGCTGAGAGAGTACTGGGCTGAGAGACCAGTGGGCTGAGAGAACAGTGGACTGAGAGAGCAGTGGGCTGAGAGAGCAGTGGGCTGAGAGAGCAGTGGGCTGAGAGAGCAGTGGGCTGAGAGAGCAGTGGGCTGAGAGAGAAGTGGGCTGAGAGAGAAGTGGGCTGAGAGAGAGTTCTCTGAGAGAGCAGTGGGCTGAGAGAGACGTGGGCTGAGAGAGAAGTGGGCTGAAAGAGAAGTGGGCTGAGAGAGAAGTGGACTGAGAGAGAAGTGGGCTGAGAGAGAAGTGGGCTGAGAGAGCATTGGGCTGAGAGAGAAGTGGGCTGAAAGAGCAGTCGGCTGAGAGAGAGTGGGCTGAGAGAGAAATGGGCTGAGAGAGCAGTGGGCTGAGAGAGCAGTGGGCTGAGAGAAGAGTGGACTGAGAGATAAGTGGGCTGAGAGAGAAATGGGCTGAGAGAGCAGTGGGCTGAGAGAGCAGTGGGCTGAGAGAGAAGTGGGCTGAGAGAGAGGTGCTCTGAGAGAGCAGTGGGCTGAGAGAGAAGTGGGCTGAGAGAGCAGTGGGCTGAGAGAGCAGTGGGCTGAGAGAGCAGTGGGCTGAGAGAGCAGTGGGCTGAGAGAGCAGTGGGCTGAGAGAGAAGTGGGCTGAGAGAGAAGTTCTCTGAGAGAGCAGTGGGCTGAAAGAGCAGTGGGCTGAGAGAGAAGTGGGCTGAGAGACAAAGAGACAAATGTCTCTTTCTCCTTGGAGAGACGATGGGGAGAGCTGATATGGACAGCTTATCGGAATGCTTTACCTATGACGCATCTGTGAAACAGACTCACTCAGGTGTGTGTATGTATGTGTGTGTGCGTGTGTGTGTGTGTGTTGCCAGTGTGAGAAGAGGTACCGTGCAGCATGTTGGGTCGTGCTCTAGGCTTCAGGCTTGGCCGCGTCAGGGCAGACTCACACACGTCTTCTACTGAGGAGTCTGAACATGTCTCTATCTCTCTATCCCTCTGTCTCTGCCCCTCTCCCCCTCTCTCTCTCTCTCTCTCTCTCTCTCTCTCTCTCTCTCTCTCTCTCTCTCTCTCTCTCTCTCTCTCTCTCTCTCTCTCTCTCTCTCTCTACCTCGCTTTGTATGGTTGAACAGTGTCACAGTATATCTACTCACCATGGAGAAAAGGCCTTTGTAGTGCCCTGTATTTCCCAAACAATAGCCTAGCCACTTGGGTTGTGTAATAGGCGTCAGGTAGCCTAGAGGTTAAGCGAGTTGGGCCAGTAACTGAAGGTTGCAGGTTCAAATCCCTGAGCTGTCTAGGTGAAAAATCTGTCGATGTACCCTTGAGCAAGGCACTTAACTCTGATTTCTTCTGGAAGTTGCTCTGGATAAGAGTGTCTGCTGAAATGACAAAACCTATATATTTTTTACTGGTTTGAGATTGTAGCAGATAAACTCACCTACAGAAGCCTGTTACACTTACATTGTAACACATTATTCTCACACTATACTGGTACTGTGAAGATCATATTCAGGTGTCATTAAAATACACAGCAAATATATTATGTATTTTTAAATGTGTAAAGAGGCAGGTTTATTTCCTGGTTTTGTGTGTAACTATTTGTGAATCTATCTTCAGTGAGAGTGAGAAACTGTAAGATGTTGTATTGATGACTGTTGCTGACGGGAAGAGATGAGGTGGGGAAAGCAGGGGGAGGGAAGGGGTGAGGAGGGGAGGGAGGAGGGAGGATGGGGTGAGGAGGGGAGGGAGGGGGAAGGATGGGGTGATGAGAGGAGGGGCGGGGAGGGAGGGATGGGGTGAGGGAGGGAGGGATGGGGGTGAGGAAATGAGGGGGAGGAATGGGGTGAGGAGGGGAGGGGAGGGAGGGAGGGATGGGGTGAGGAGGGGAGGGATGGGGTGAGGAAATTAGGGGAAGGAATGGGGTGAGGAGGGGAGGGATGGAGTGAGGAATTAGGGGGAGGGATGGGTGAGAAGGGGGAGGAGAAGGGGAGGACTAAACTGCATAATGTGAGTTAGGCATTAATGAAAGCTGGAGCTAGCTGGGGGTGAGGTGTGTGTGTGTGTGTGTGTCATCCCCCTGCTGTAATCCCAGCATCTGGGAAAGGCTCACACACACACAAAACACACACACACACACACAACCATCATCAGATAAAGAGAGAGAGAGAGAGAGAAAGAGAGAGAGGAGAGATAACACACCAGGGAGGGAGGGAGGAGTATAGGAGTGTGAATTCCCTTGGGGTTCAACAGTAGTCAGACTCACTTCACTACTACAGAGGAGTACTTTTTTAAATTAACCTTTTATTGAAAAATAACAATTTATTTGTCCTAACATTGAAATAATGGTGGGCCTCTCTTCTTCATCTGCTAGTGGTAGGTTCCAACGTACACTCTTTGAGAAAACAGTTTTGCTAGCCTGTTAGCCTGTTAGCCTGCTAGCCTGTTAGCCTGTTAGCTTGTTAGCCTGCTAGCCTGCTAGCCTGTTAGCCTGTTAGCCTGTTAGCCTGCTAGCCTGCTAGCCTGTTAGCCTGTTAGTGTTTTTTGTCTTTACTCGCGGCAAAGTAGCAGAGACAAATCAGACTAGTCAACTGTCTATTAAACTGTAGTAGAGTAACATTGTGATTCTTGCTGCTGTGACGGCACACTGTGGTATTTCACACACTCTCGCTCGCACTCACACACACACACACGCACGCACACACACACACACACACACGCACGCACTGCCTTGCATTGCACTTGTAACAAGGTGTGGAATGTATCTTCTGGGTGTTCTTAGTGTAGGCTAGCTCTGCTAACTCAGCCACACATTCCTCCCGCTAGTTACGTCTCCAATGGCACCCCATTCCTTATATAGTGCACTACTTTAGACCAGGTCAAATGTAGTGTGGTGCAGTATATAGGGTGTAGGGTTCCAATTGGGATGTCTCTGCTTTGAAATGCTTATGAAGGTCTTTCTCTTTATGGTTGTGTTGTGGATACTATGTTGCTCTTCCAACAATGTTTTCTTGTTGAAACAATAGAAGTACACATGAGTCGTAAAATAGACTAAGAACTACTCTGCAACTGATCAGTCTCTGTTATGAGTGGCACATCTTTGTTTATGCAGCTGGTTTTGATCTCAACACTAAATCTCACGTTTTTACCCCTGGGGTGGAAAGCATGGACACTTCTCTCCCCCTCCCTGTTTGTCTTGGCGTGGACACACACACACACACACACACACACACACACACACACACACACACACATACATACATACATACATACATACATACATACATGGGCAGCTAAGTTTAAGGGATTGTGATGCTTTGGATTGGTGGGAAACAGGTTGAGGTGATGGTGGTTCTGACAGACAGACAGACAGACAGACAGACAGACAGACAGACAGACAGACAGACAGACAGACAGACAGACAGACAGACAGACAGACAGAGCACACCAAGATCCAACTGGCAGTGGAGAGATCATCGTGGGTGGTTTATTTGATTGATAATGGGGTAGTAATATCATAGGTAATTGAGTATTCAAGATAGGGAGTTGTTCTTCATGCTTGGCATTGCAACAGTGTATTCTGACTTTTGTCTCAGGCTAGCACTGTTAGGGGTTGTCCCTCTGTTGGTCTTCTTGATACTGGCAAACAGTGTTGGTATTTGACAAGATTGATGAGAAGGGATTTGGGAAATAATGTCCAGCAATTCATGGTTAAAGCATTTACCATGCTGCTTCTCCCTCTCCCTCTCCCTCTCCCTCTCCCTCTCCCTCCTTTAGTTCTCTCACTTCCATTCCTCTATCGAGGGTGAGTGCCAGCAAAGACAAGCAGTTGGTTGACTTGGCAGGCTCTCTCTCTCTCTCTCTCTCTCTCTCTCTCTCTCTCTCTCTCTCTCTCTCTCTCTCTCTCTCTCTCTCTCTCTCTCTCTCTCTCTCTCTCTCTCTCTCTCTCTCTCTCTCTCTCTCTCTCTCTCTCTCTCTCTCTATCTCTCTCTCTCTCTATCTCTCTCCCTCTATGTTATCGCTCTCTCTCCCTCTCTTTCACAGTTAGGCCATTAAACCACATTACCTCCCCGGTTGGTCCATGTTTCCTGCCAGGGCCAGCTATAGATCATGGACTGGGTCAGGAATCTCTTTGTGTGGTAGAAGACTGCATGTCAACAAGTCCTGTTTCAGTGACTAAACATAAACACACACACGCTGGTGGGAGTGCCCTGCAGCTGAGAGGAGTGAGGAAGTGTGTGTATCTAGTAGGAGGTGTTTCAATAACAAAAAGTGTCTTTGTGTTTCACTGCTGAGGCCCCCTGGTTCAGAAACTCAATCTGTTTCACTGCTGAGGCCCCCTGGTTCAGGAACTCAATCTGTTTCACTGCAGAGGCCCCCTGGTTCAGGAACTCAATCTGTTTCACTGCTGAGACCCCCTAGTTCAGGAACTCAATGTGTTTCACTGCTGAGGCCCCTTGGTTCAGGAACTCAATGTGTTTCACTGCTGAGGCCTCCTGGTTCAGGAACTCAATCTGTTTCACTGCTGAGGCCCCCTAGTTCAGGAACTCAATCTGTTTCACTGCTGAGGCCCCCTGGTTCAGGAACTCAATCTGTTTCACTGCTGAGGCCCCCTGGTTCAGGAACTCAATCTGTTTCACTGCTGAGGCCCCCTGGTTCAGGAACTCAATCTGTTTCACTGCTGAGGCCCCCTGGTTCAGGAACTCAATCTGTTTCACTGCTGAGGCCCCCTGGTTCAGGATCTCAATCTGTTTCACTGCTGAGGAACCCTGGTTCAGGAACTCAATGTGTTTCACTGCTGAGGCCCCCTGGTTCAGGAACTCAATCTGTTTCACTGCTGAGGCCCCCTAGTTCAGGAACTCAATCTGTTTCACTGCTGAGGCCCCCTGGTTCAGGAACTCATTCTGTTTCACTGCTGAGGCCCCCTGGTTCAGGAACTCAATCTGTTTCACTGCTGAGGCCCCCTGGTTCAGGAACTCAATCTGTTTCACTGCTGAGGCCCCCTGGTTCAGTAACTCAATGTGTTTTACTGCTGAGGCCCCTGGTTCAGGAACTCAATGTGTTTCACTACTGAGGCCCGCTGGTTCAGGAATTCAATCTGTTTCAATGCTGAGGCCCCCTGGTTCAGGAACTTAATCTGTTTCACTGCTGAGGCCCCCTGGTTCAGGAACTCAATCTGTTTCACTGCTGAGGCCCCCTGGTTCAGGAACTCAATCTGTTTCACTGCTGAGGCCCCCTCGTTCAGTAACTCAATGTGTTTTACTGCTGAGGCCCCCTGGTTCAGGAACTCAATGTGTTTCACTGCTGAGGCCCGCTGGTTCAGGAATTCAATCTGTTTCAATGCTGAGGCCCCCTGGTTCAGGAACTCAATCTGTTTCACTGCAGAGGCCCCCTGGTTCAGGAACTCAATCTGTTTCACTGCTGTGGCCCCCTGGTTCAGGAACTCAATGTGTTTCACTGCTGAGGCCCCCTGGTTCAGAAACTCAATCTGTTTCACTGCTGAGGCCCCCTGGTTCAGGAACTCAATCTGTTTCACTGCTGAGGCCCCCTGGTTCAGGAACTCAATCTGTTTCACTGCTGAGGCCCCCTGGTTCAGGAACTCAATCTGTTTCACTGCTGAGGCCCCCTGGTTCAGGAACTCAATGTGTTTTACTGCTGAGGCCCCCTGGTTCAGGAACTCAATCTGTTTCACTGCTGAGGCCCCCTGGTTCAGGAACTCAATGTGTTTCACTGCTGAGGCCCCCTGGTTCAGGATCTCAATCTGTTTCACTGCTGAGGAACCCTGGTTCAGGAACTCAATCTGTTTCACTGCTGAGGCCCCCTGGTTCAGGAACTCAATGTGTTTCACTGCTGAGGCCCCCTGGTTTAGGAACTCAATCTGTTTCACTGCTGAGGCCCCCTGGTTCAGGAATTCAATCTGTTTCACTGCTGAGGCCCTCTGGTTCAGGAACTCAATCTGTTTCACTGCTGAGGCCCCCTGGTTCAGGAACTCAATCTGTTTCACTGCTGAGGCCCCCTGGTTCAGGAACTCAATCTGTTTCACTGCTGAGGCCCCCTGGTTCAGGAACTCAATGTGTTTTACTGCTGAGGCCCCCTGGTTCAGGAACTCAATCTGTTTCACTGCTGAGGCCCCCTGGTTCAGGAACTCAATCAGTTTCACTGCTGAGGCCCCCTGGTTCAGAAACTCAATCTGTTTCACTGACATAGCACCTATTCCCTACACAGTGCACTACTTTTGACCAGGGCCCGTGGGGACTAGCATGCCGTTTGAGACACAGCCCAAGTGTTAGGATATTGAGCTGAAGCGTACCCTCCGGGCAAAACAATGGTTTGGGTAGTTTGGGTCCACCCGGTTTCCTTGTTATTTCAACTGACCTTATCAACATAATCAGTTTTCCAGTTTTCCATACCCATCACGGGAACATACAGTCTTCATAGTTCACTGAACCACCGCTGCTGTAGATAGATGTGCATTTCACTGAACTCATCAACTGTTAGTCATTCAAAACCTGAGGTGGAAGACTGAATGCTGGCGTGTAGTTAACATGTCTGCTATGTGTGTGACTGAATTCTGGCATGTAATTAACGTCTGCTATGTGTGTGATTGAATGCTGGTGTATAGTTAACATGTCTGCTATGTGTGTGACTGAATACTGGCGTGTAGTTAACATGTCTGCTATGTGTGTGACTGAATGCTGGTGTGTAGTTAACATGTCTGCTATGTGTGTGACTGAATGCTGGCGTGTAGTTAACATGTCTACTATGTGTGTGAATATTGTAAGAGCTTTCATTGTCTGCTTATATGCCCCCTTTATTTATCCTACGGTTCTGACTTGGAGTACAGAGAGAACACTGTAAGAATGGCCCGTTCTGAATTCTGTAGCTGTACATTTCAAAAGTGCTGAACAAATAGTTATATTGACTACGTCCGTCCTAGCTCGCTCATTAATGTCTTAATCGAAATTACGGATCGCCTCTTATTCGCTTGTCCTCCCCTTATGCCATAGTTTGTACATCTCAATTGTCAGTAGAAACCACATTTGTTTAAGCAAGTCAGCCAAATCAGCTATGTTTTTTTTAAAGGCAGTAAATGAGGATGAATGAACTGTTTTGCTGCCTGAGAAGGCTCTGCTGATAGCCAGGCATAGCAGTGGTAAGGTGTTGGGACTGCTGTTGGGACTCTGCTGTTGGGACAGCTTTACGTTTGTCACCGTTATAGTACAATTAATGTATTGTTTAGTGTTGTGTTGTGTAGTGGCTTTGCTGGCATGCATCCCACATTTTTGTTTTTGTTTGCCCCACCAAGATTTACATGGTAAAATCGCCAGTGAGAGCAATACTCAATCATGAGGCATCAAAGCCAGAGGAACTGAATAATATTAAGAAATGCTATTGATGGAAGGAAAGTAGTGTGGAAACCTACCAGAAAACAATTAGGCAACAACAAATTAAATCCCTTTTAGACAACTTTCTGGACAAAACATTTCACTGTAATAGTGAAAGTGTAAACTTGGCAGTAGAAAACCTAAACAGTATATTTGACCTCTCAGCTTCCCTATCAAATCTAAACATTTCAAGCAGAAAACCTAAGAAAATTAACAACAATGACAAATGGTTTGATAAAGAATGCAAAAACCTAAGAAAGGAATTAAGAAACCTATCCAACCAAAAACATAGAAACCAAGAAAACCTACACCTTCACTAAGGTGAATCACTAAAACAATACAGAAGTACACTACGGAAAAATAAGGAACAGCACGTCAGAAATCATCTCAATGTAATTGAAGAATCCATAGTCTCCAACCACTTCTGGGAAAATTGGAAAACACTAAACAAACAACAACATGAAGAGTTATCTATCCAAAACTGAGATGTATGGATAAACCACATCTCCAATCTTGGTCCTATAACAAAGAACAAACAGCAAAAACATATACAGTGAGGGAAAAAAGTATTTGATCCCCTGCTGATTTTGTACGTTTGCCCGCTGACAAAGTCTATGGGTATTCCAGCATGACACCATCCCAACCATGAAGCATGGAGGTGGAAACATCATTCTTTGGGGATGCTTTTCTGCAAAGGGGACAGGACGACTGCACCGTATTGAGGGGAGGATGGATGGGGCCATGTATCGCGAGATCTTGGCCAACAACCTCCTTCCCTCAGTAAGAGCATTGAAGATGGTTCATGGCTGGGTCTTCCAGCATGACAACGACCCGAAAAACACAGCCAGGG
>NC_059193.1:14043866-14053866 GCF_020615455.1 Coregonus clupeaformis
GAGAGGTATGGCAGTAAGGGAGGATGACAGAGAGGAATGGCAGTAAGGGGGGATGACAGAGGGGTATGGCAGTAAGGAAGATGACAGAGAGGTATGGCAGTAAGGGAGGATGACAGAGAGGTATGGCAGTAAGGGAGGATGACAGAGAGGTATGGCAGTAAGGGAGGATGACAGAGAGGTATGGCAGTAAGGGGGGATGACAGAGGGGTATGGCAGTAAGGAAGATGACAGAGAGGTATGGCAGTAAGGGGGGATGACAGAGAGGTATGGCAGTAAGGGAGGATGACAGAGAGGTATGGCAGTAAGGGAGGATGACAGAGAGGTATGGCAGTAAGGGGGATGACTGAGGGGTATGGCAGTAAGGAAAGATGACAGAGAGGTATGGCAGTAAGGGAGGATGACAGAGAGGTATGGCAGTAAGGGAGGATGACAGAGAGGTATGGCAGTAATGGAGGATGACAGAGAGGTATGGCAGTAAGGGGGGATGACAGAGGGGTATGGCAGAAAGGAAGATGACAGAGAGGTATGGCAGTAAGGGGGGATGACAGAGAGGTATGGCAGTAAGGGAGGATGACAGAGAGGTATGGCAGTAAGGGGGGATGACAGAGGGGTATGGCAGTAAGGGAGATGACAGAGAGGTATGGCAGTAAGGGAGGATGACAGAGGAGTATGGCAGTAAGGGGGGATGACAGAGAGGTATGGCAGTAAGGGAGGATGACAGAGGGGTATGGCAGTAAGGGGGGATGACAGAGAGGTATGGCAGTAAGGAGGGATGACAGAGAGGTAAGCAATAAAACTGGCCTTCTTGAGACTAGTTGAGTATCTGGAGCATCAGCAATTGTGGGTTCGATTACAGGCTCAAAATGGCCAGAAACAAATAACTTTCTTCTGAAACTCGTCAGTCTATTCTTGTTCTGAGAACAAGTGTACAACTGAGCAAGAGGACAAATACATTAGAGTGTCTAGTTTGAGAAACAGACGCCTCACAGGTCCTCAACTGGCAGCTTCATTAAATAGTACCCGCAAAACACCAGTCTCAACGTCAACAGTGAAGAGGCGACTCCGGGATGCTAACCTTCTAGGCAGAGTTGCAAAGAAAAAGCCATATCTCAGACTGGCCAATAAAAATAAAAGATTAAGATGGGCAGTCTGAGATATGGCTTTTTCTTTGCAACTCTGCCTAGAAGGTCAGCATCCCGCAGTCGCCTCTTCACTGTTGACGTTGAGACTGGTGTTTTGCGGGTACTATTTAATGACGCTGCCAGTTGAGAGCTACAATAAACATTTACAACATTAACAATGTCTACACTGTATTTCTGATCAATTTGATGTTATTTTAATGGACCATTTTTTTTGCTTTTCTTTCGAAAACAAGGACATTTCTAAGTGACCCCAAACTTTTGAACGGTAGTGTAGATGATCCCCCATAGTGCTCTCTGTCTTACTGTTAGATGACCACCCATAGTGTTAGTTGATCCCCCATAGTGTTAGATGATCCTCCATAGTGTTAGATGATCCTCCATAATGTTAGATGATCCTCCATAGTGTTGCTGATCCTCCATAACGTTACCTGATCCTCCATAGTGTTAGATGATCCTCCAGAGTGTTGGATTATCCCCCATAGTATTAGATGATCCCCCATAGTGTTAGCTGATCCTCCATAGTGTTGCTGATCCTCCATAGTGTTAGATTATCCTCCATAGTGTTAGATAATCCTCCATAGTGTTAGATTATCCTCCATAGTTTTAGATTATCCTCCATAGTGTTAGATGATCCCCCATAGTGTTAGCTGATCCTCCATAGTGTTGCTGATCCTCCATAGTGTTAGATTATCCTCCATAGTGTTAGATAATCCTCCATAGTGTTAGATTATCCTCCATAGTTTTAGATTATCCTCCATAGTGTTGCTGATCCTCCATAGTGTTAGATGGTCCTCCATAGTGTTAGATAATCCTCCATAGTGTTAGATTATCCTCCATAGTGTTAGATGGTCCTCCATAGTGTTAGATAATCCTCCATAGTGTTAGATGATCCTCCATAGTTTTAGATTATCCTCCATAGTGTTAGATGATCCCCCATAGTGTTAGATATCCTCCATAGTGTTAGATAGTCCTTCATAGTGTTAGATTATCCTCCATAGTGTTAGATGGTCCTCCATAGTGTTAGATAATCCTCCATAGTGTTAGATATTCCTCCATAGTGTTAGATTATCCTCCACAGTGTTAGATATTCCTCCATAGTGTTAGATTATCCTCCATACTATTAGATGATCCCCCATAGTGTTAGATGATCCTCCATAGTGTTCGATGATCCTCCATAGTGTTAGATGGTCCTTCATAGTGTTAGATGATCCCCCATAGTGTTAGATCTTCTCCCATAGTGTTAGATGATCGCCCATAATGTTAGATGATCCTCCATAGTGTTAGATGATCATCCATAGTGTTAGATGATCCTCCATAGTGTTAGATGATCCCCCATAGTGTTAGATGATCCCCCATAGTGTTAGATGATCCTCCATAGTGTTAGATGAACCTCCATAGTGTTAGATGATACTCCATAGTGTTAGATGATCCCCCATAGTGTTATATGATCCTCCATAGTGTTAGATGATCCCCCATAGTGTTAAATGATCCTCCATAGTGTTAGATAATCCTCCATAGTGTTAGATGATCCTCCATAATGTTAGATGATCCTCCATAGTGTTGCTGATCCTCCATAACGTTACCTGATCCTCCATAGTGTTAGATGATCCTCCAGAGTGTTGGATTATCCCCCATAGTATTAGATGATCCCCCATAGTGTTAGCTGATCCTCCATAGTGTTGCTGATCCTCCATAGTGTTAGATTATCCTCCATAGTGTTAGATGATCCTCCATAGTGTTGCTGATCCTCCATAGTGTTAGATTATCCTCCATAGTGTTAGATGGTCCTCCATAGTGTTAGATGATCTCCCATAGTGTTAGATGATCCTCCATAGTGTTCGATGATCCTCCATAGTGTTAGATGGTCCTTCATAGTGTTAGATGATCCCCCATAGTGTTAGATGATCCTCCATAGTGTTAGATCTTCTCCCATAGTGTTAGATGATCCTCCATAGTGTTAGATTATCCTCCATAGTGTTAGATGGTCCTCCATAGTGTTAGATAATCCTCCATAGTGTTAGATTATCCTCCATAGTGTTAGATGGTCCTCCATAGTGTTAGATAATCCTCCATAGTGTTAGATGATCCTCCATAGTGTTGGATTATCCTCCATAGTGTTAGATGATCCCCCATAGTGTTAGATGATCCTCCATAGTGTTAGATGGTCCTTCATAGTGTTAGAATATCCTCCATAGTGTTAGATGGTCCTCCATAGTGTTAGATAATCCTCCATAGTGTTAGATGATCCCCCATAGTGTTAGATGATCCTCCATAGTGTTGCTGATTCTGCATAGTGTTAGATGGTCCTCCATAGTGTTAGATGATCCCCCATAGTGTTAGATGATCCTCCATAGTGTTGCTTTGGGACACTGTAAAGTCCATGGAAAATTGTAAAGTCCATGGGACACTGTAAAGTTCCATGGGACACTGTAAAGTCCATGGAAAATAAGAGCACTTCCTCCCAGCTGCCCACTGCACTGAGGCTAGGAAACACTATCACCACCGATAAATCTACAATAATCGAGAATTTCAACAAGCATTTTGCTACGGCTGGCCATGCTTTCCACCTGGCTACCACTACCCCGGCCACCAGTTCTGCACCCTCCGCTGCAACTTGCCCATGCCCCCCCCCGCTTCTCCTTCACACAAATCCAGACAGCTGATGTTCTAAAAGAGCTGCAAAATCTGGACCCCTACAAATCATCTGGGCTAGACAATCTGGACCCTTTCTTTCTAAAACTAGCCACCGAAATTGTCGCAACCCCTATTACTAGCCTGTTCAACCTCTCTTTCGTAACGTCTGAGATCCCCAGAGATTGGAAAGCTGCCGCGGTCATCCCCCTCTTCAAAGGGGGTGACACTCTAGATCCAAACTGTTACAGACCCATATCCATCCTGCCCTGCCTTTCAAAAGTTTTTGAAAGCCAAGTCAACAAACAGATCACCGACCATTTCGAATCCCACCGTACCTTCTCCGCTATGCAATCCGGTTTCCGAGCTGGTCATGGGTGCACTTCAGCCACGCTCAAGGTCCTAAACGATATTATAACCGCGATCGATAATAGACAGTACTGTGCAGCCGTTTTCATTGACCTGGCCAAGGCTTTCGACTCTGTCAACCACCGCATTCTTATTGGCAGACTAAATAGCCTTGGTTTCTCAAATGACTGCCTCGCCTGGTTCACCAACTACTTCTCAGATAGAGTTCAATGTGTCAAATCGGAGGGCCTGTTGTCTGGACCTATGGCAGTCTCTATGGGGGTGCCACAGGGTTCAATTCTTGGGCCGACTCTTTTCTCTGTGTATATCAATGACGTCGCTCTTGCTGCTGGTGACTCTCAGATCCACCTCTACGCAGACTACACCATTTTGTATACATCTGGCCCTTCATTGGACACTGTGTTAACAAACCTCCAAACGAGCTTCAATTCCATACAACACTCCTTCAGTAGCCTCCAACTGCTCTTAAACACTAGTAAAACTAAATGTATGCTCTTCAACCGAACGCTGCTTGCACCCGCCCACCCGACTAGAATTACTACTCGACGGGTCTGACCTAGAGTATGTGGACAACTACAAATATCTAGGTGTCTGGTTAGACTGTAAACTCTCCTTCCAGACTCACATTAAGAATCTCCAATCCAAAGTTAAATCTAGAATCGGTTTCCTATTTCGCAACAAAGCCTCCTTCACTCATGCTGCCAAACATGCCCTCGTAAAACTGACTATCCTACCGATCCTTGACTTCGGCGATGTCATTTACAAAATAGCCTCCAACACTCTACTCAGCAAATTGGATGTAGTCTATCACAGTGCCATCCGTTTTGTCTCCAAAGCCCCATATAATACCCACCACTGTGACCTGTACGCTCTTGTTGGCTGGTCCTCACTACATATTCGTCGCCAAACCCACTGGCTCCAGGCCATCTATAAATCACTGCTAGGCAAATCCCCGCCTTATCTTAGCTCATTGGTCACCATAGCAACACCCACCCGTAGTCTGCGCTCCAGCGGGTATATCTCACTGGTCATCCCCAAAGCCAACACCTCCTTTGGCCGCAATTCCTTCCAGTTCTCTGCTGCCAATGACTGGAACAAATTGCAATAATCTCTGAAGCTGGAGACACTTATCTCCCTCACTAACTTTAAGCATCAGTTGTCAGAGCACCTTACCGATCACTGCACCTGTACACAGCCCATCTGAAATTAGCCCGCCCAACTACCTCATCCCTATATTGTTATTTATTTTGCTCATTTGTACCCCAGTATCTCTATTTGCACATCAGCTCTTGCACATCTATCATTCCAGTGTTAATACTAATTGTAATTATTTTGCACTATAGCCTATTTTATTGCCTTACCTCCATAACTTGCTAAATTTGCACACACTGTATATATATGTATTTCTGTTGTATTTTTTGACTTTGTTTTGTTTTACCCCATATGTAACTCTGTATTGTTGTTTTTATCGCACTGCTTTGCTTTATCTTGGCCAGGTCGCAGTTGTGAATGAGAACTTGTTCTCAACTGGTTTACCTGGTTAAATAAAGGTGAAATAAAAAAAATAAAAATAAATAGTGTTAGATGGTCCTCCATAGTGTCAGATGATCCTCCATAGTGTTAGATTATCCTCCATAGTGTTAGATATTCTCCCATAGTGTTAGATGATCCTCCATAGTGTTAGATTATCCTCCATAGTGTTAGATCTTCTCCCATAGTGTTAGATGATCCTCCATAGTGTTAGATGATCCCCCATAGTGTTAGATGATCCTCCATAGTGTTAGATGATCCTCCATAGTGTTAGATGATCCTCCATAGTGTTGCTGATCCCCGTATTGCTCTCAGAGCTCATCCATCAAGCTGAGGTGTAGTGGCGCTTCTCCTGTCTAGTCCCATTTTACAGTTTCTTTCCAAGTGCCCTAGCTTTGCACAGTGTGTGTGTGTGAGGTGTGTGTGTAGGTGTGTGCATGTGTGCATGTGTGTGTGTGTGTGATTCAGCTAGAAACATCTCAAACAAACTGTTGTTTTTCATGTGTGGTTACATGTTTGTTTGTGTGTAGTATGTAATTAAAGTGCAGTACCTGTGTCTACCTACCCTATAGAGCAGTCCAGACTCCTCTCCCCCCTGCTCATCAGAGACCCCTCCACCCCTGCCCACCACCCCCCCTCCTGAGGCTTACTATGAAGAGGCAGTACCTCTCAGCCCAGGCAAGCAGCCAGAGTACATCACCACCCGCGGTAGCTCCAGCCCTCCTAACTCCATAGAGGACGGTTACTATGAGGATGCAGAGAACAACTCCCCTCCTACCTGCATCAACAGACGACAACGCAAAAACTCCTGTGAGTCAAATGTAGTAGAAAACATATCCTACAGTAGCAAAACAAGACCAGATAAATAGCTTCTGATCTGTGTGGTTACAACTCCCTTTTCAGGGTGACATTGATGTTTTGTTCTTTGTAATAAACATGTGCAGACGTATGTGAGTGTGTGTATCTTTTCTACAATCAAGAGTGAACTTTGGGGCTATAATCACCCAAAAAAGAGAGAAGTATGTTAACATTTCACTCCTAAAGACATTTTGAAGAAGTTTCATCCCTTCACAAAGACTGTGAAAGCTCTCCCTCGCCCTCTGTTTGGCAAATCTGACCATAATTATATCCTCCTGATTCCTGCTTAAAAGCTAAAACTAAAGCAGGAAGCACCAGTGACTCGGTCAATAAAAAAGTGGTCAGATGAAGCAGATGCTAAGCTACAGGACTGTTTTGCTAGTACAGACTGGAATATGTTCTGGGATTCTTCTGATGGCATTGAGGAGTACACCACATCAGTCACTGGCTTCATCAATAAGTGCATCGATGACGTCGTCCCCACAGTGACTGTACATACACACCCCAACCAGAAGCCATTGATTACAGGCATCATCTGCACTGAGCTAAAGGGTAGAGCTGCCGCTTTCAAGGTGTGGGACTCTAACCCGGAAGCTTATAAGAAATCCCGCTATGCCCTCCGACTAACCATCAAAGAGGCTAAGCATCAATGCAGGACTAAGATCGAATCGTACTACACCAGCTCTGATGCTTGTCGGATGTGGCAGGGCTCGCAAACTATTACAGACTACAAAGGGAAGCACAGCTGCGAGCTGCCCAGTGACACCAGACGACCTAAATTACTTATATGCTCGCTTCGAGGCAAGTAACACTGAAACATGCATGAGAGCATGAGCTGTTCCGGACGACTGTGTGATCACGCTCTCCTTCAAACAGGTCAACGTTCAGACGGATTACCAGGACGTGTACTCCAAGCATGCACTGAACAACTGGCAAGTGTCTTCACTGACATTTTCAACCTCTCCCTGTCTGAGTCTGTAATACCAACATGTTTCAAGCAGACCACCATAGTCCCTGTGCCCAAGAACACTAAGGTAACCTGCCTAAATGACTACCGACCCGTAGCACTCACATCTGTAGCCATGAAGTGCTTTGAAAGGCTGGTCATGGCTCACATCAACACCATTACCCAGAAACCCTAGACCCACTCCAACAGATCCACAGATGATATAATCTCTATTGCGCTCCAAACTGCCCTTTCACACCTGGACAAAAATAACACCTACGTGAGAATGCTATTCATTGACTACAGCTCAGCATTCAACACCATAGTGCCCTCATAGCTCATCAAGGACCCTGGGACTAAACACCTCCCTCTGCAACTGGATCCTGGACTTCCTGACGGGCCGCCCCAGGTGGTAAGGGTCGGTAACAACACATCCGCCACACTGATCCTCAACACGGGTGCCCCTCAGGGGTGCATGCTCAGTGGGTGGATGTGTTGTTACCTACCCACCCCTCAGGGGTGCGTGCCCCTCCTGTACTCCCTGTTCATTCATGACTGCATGGCCAGGCACGACTCCAACACCATCATTAAGTTTGCAGATGACACAACAGTGGTAGGCCTGATCACCGACAACAACGAGACAGCCTATAGAGAGGAGGTCAGAGACCTGGCCGTGTGGTGCCAGGACAACAACCTCTCCCTTAACGTGATCAAGACAAAGGAGATGATTGTGGACTACAGGAAATAAGAAGAGGACCGAGCACGCCCCCATTCTCATCGACGGGGCTGTAGTGGAGCAGGTTGAGAGCTTCAAGTTCCTTGGTGTCCACATCACCAACAAACTAACATGGTCCAAGCACACCAAGACAGTCGTGAAGAGGGCACGACAAAACCTATTCCCCCTAAGAAGACTGAAAAGATTTGGCATTGGTTCTCAGATCCTCAAAAGGTTCTACAGCTGCACAATCGAGAGCATCCTGACTGGTTGCATCACTGCCTGGTATGGCAACTGCTCGGCCTCCAACCGCAAGGCACTACAGAGGGTAGTGCGTACGGCCCAGTACATCACTGGGGCTAAGCTTCCTGCCATCCAGGACCTCTATACCAGGCGGTGTCAGAGAAATGCCCTAAAAATGGTCAAAGACTCTAGCCACCCTAGTCATAGACTGTTCTCTCTGCAACCGCACGGCAAGCGGTACTGGAGCGCCAAGTCTAGGTCCAAGAGGCATCTAAACATCTTCTACCCCCAAGCCATAAGGCTCCTAAACATAAGCCCCCCCCCCTCCCCTCTTTTACGCTGCTGCTACTCTCTGTTTATTATCTATGTATAGTCACTTTAATAACTCTACCTACATGTACATATTACCTCAATTACCTCGACTAACCGGTGCCACCGCACATTGACTCGGTACCGGTACCCCCTTTATATAGCCTCGCAATTGTTATTTTTACTGTTGCTCTTTAATTATTTGTTACTTTTATTTCATATTATTTCATATTGTTTTTTTTTGTGTGATTTTTTGGGGGGGTATTCTTTCTTAAAACTGCATTGTTGGTTAAGGGCTTGTAAGTAAGCATTTCACTGTAAGGTCTACTCCTGTTGTATTTGGCACATGTGACAAATAACATTTGATTTGATTTGAACTGTAGTTTCTTCTGATTGGTCTCAGTCTAACTGTAGTTTCTTCTGATTGGTCTCAGTGTAACTGTAGTATATTTTGATTGGTCTCAGTCTAACTGTAGTTTCTTCTGATTGGTCTTAGTCTAACTGTAGTTTCTTTTGATTGGTCTCAGTCTAACTGTAGTTTCTTCTGATTGGTCTCAGTCTAACTGTAGTTTCTTCTGATTGGTCTCAGTCTAACTGTAGTTTCTTCTGATTGGTCTCAGTCTAACTGTAGTTTCTTCTGATTGGTTTCAGTCTAACTGTAGTTTCTTGGTCTCTCTCCCCCCAGACAATGACTCTGATGCCCTGAGTAGTTCCTATGAGTCCTATGAGGAGGATGAAGAGGAAAAGGGATCAGGGCCAGGGTCCAGACTGACCCACCAGTGGCCTAGTGATGAGAGCTCCATGCTCCCGGCAAGGGACTGTAGGATCTGTGCCTTCCTGCTGCGAAAGAAACGCTTCGGACAGTGGGCCAAGCAACTGACTGTCATACGGGATAACAGGCTACAGGTACACACACATGCAGACGTAGGCACGTATACACACAGACATACACACACACACATCATGGACAGACACACACACACACACACACACACACACACACACACACACACACACTCCTTAACCCCTGTGTTCTCTCCTCCAGTGCTATAAGAGCTCTAAGGACGTGTCCCCGTATGTTGACCTGCCCCTGCCCCAGTGCACTGTGGTCTACGCCCCTAAAGACGGACGCAGGAAGAGACATGAGCTGAGGTTCACTCCACCCAGCGGAGAGGCTCTGGTCCTGGCTGTGCAGAGCAGGGAGCAGGCACACAGGTGGCTCAGGGTGAGGACAACACACACAGACAAACACACAGA
>NC_059193.1:14056366-14078866 GCF_020615455.1 Coregonus clupeaformis
CCCTCCCTCCCTCCCTCGTCTCTCCCTCCCTCGCTCCCTCTTTCCCTCCCCCTCTCTCTCTCTCTCTCTCCGTCTCTCCCTATCTCCCTCCCTCCCTCGCTCCCTCTCTCTCTCCCTCTCCGTCCCTCCTCTCTCTCTCTCTCTCTCTCTCTCTCTCTCTCTCTCTCTCTCTCGCTCTCTCTCTCTCTCTCTCTCTCTCTCTCTCCCTCCCTCCCTCCCTGCCTGCCTGCCTGCCTGCCTGCCTGCCTGCCTGCCTGCCTGCCTGCCTGCCTGCCTCCCTCCCTCCCTCCCTCCCTCCCTCCCTCCCTCCCTTCCTCTCTCCCTCCCTCCCTCCCTCTTCTCTCCCTCCCTCGCTCCCTCTTTCCCCCCTCTCTCTCTCTCTCTCTCTCCGTCTCTCCCTATCTCCCTCCCTCCCTCGCTCCCTCTCTCTCTCCCTCTCCGTCCCTCCCTCTCCGTCCCTCCCTCTCTCTCTATCTCTCTCTCTCTCTCTCTCTCTCTCTCTCTCTCTCTCTCTCTCCCTCCCTTCCTTATTGAACTGACTAAACTGTTATTATGTACCTCCTCTGTCCTCTCAGCGGCTGTCTGGTGAGAAGACTAGAGCAGACTCAGACAGTGTGGGAGTGACTACAGGAGAGAACAACAGGGACAACAGAGAGAATGGTGAGAGACTGTGGTACCTTGGTGGGTTCGATTCCCGCTGGGGCCACCCATGGAAAAAATGTTGTAAGTCGCTTTGGATGCTAAATGGCATATTCCATTCTATTAGTTATTGCTGTGTACTCACCTCAGGTTGACCCTCAACATGGAGAATTTTTGTTTTCTGTGTGTGTGTGTTTGTGTGTGTGTGTGTGTAGGTAAGGTGAAGCGGGGGGCTCTAGCGGCAGGTCGTAAGATAACACGTATCATCAGTTTCTCCAAGAGGAAGCACCCCCTACCTAGCGACGCACGCACCCCCTCCCCAGACACAGACCCTCGACAAGGTAGGACACCCCCCGACACTCCTCCTCCATCTCACCTCTCACTCCTTCCCTGAACTATTCAATATTGTCTCTCTATTTCTTTCTATCTGTCTCACCTCGCAACATTTCCACATACTTACATACACAAACAATTAAGCTAAATTAATTAAATATGACAATAACCTATTGATATGACAATAACCTATTGATAACAGCAATGCTATCCCAACCTTACCTTACAGTCCTCCTCTCCTCTCCTCTCCTCTCCTCTCCTCTCCTCTCCTCTCCTCTCCTCTCCTCTCCTCTCCTCTCCTCTCCTCTCCTCTCCTCTCCTCTCCTCTCCTCTCCTCTCCTCTCCTCTCCTCACCCTTCCTTTCACCTCATCTCCTCTCTTCTCCCCTCCTCTCCCTTCCTCTCACCTCATCTTCTCTCCCCTCCTCTCCTCTCCCCTCCTTTCCTCCTCTCCTCTACACTCCTCTGCCCCCCTCCCCCACTCCTCTCCTCCCTAGGCTACCTGTCTGTGTTGGTGAGCCAGGTATGGACGGATCAGTGGTGTTGTGTGTGTGGGGGTTCTCTCCACTTCCACCCTGACAGAGGAGACTCCCGGCCCTCCCTGGCCCCTCTACCACTCAATGGGTGTGTGGTGTACCCAGGACTGGGCCCCAAACACCCCTTCGCCCTCAGGATACTGAAGGGAGGCACAGAGGTGGCTGCATTGGCGGTAAAATACTGTACATGCAACAATACGGGATACAATTCATGACACCATACATTACAATACAGTAATTTAAGAAGTTTAGCAATTTAGAATACTGAAATACTGGAATACCGAGTCAGAAGAATCATGTCCTCTGCATGTGCTGGTAAATGTCAGATTGTTGTATAATGGGTCTGTCCATTCCCTCTCTCTCTCTCTCTCTCTCTCTCTCTCCCTCCCTACTCTCTCCCTCTCTCGGTCTCCCTACCCCACCCCACTCCCCCTCCCCCTGTAGGCGTGTAGCTCTGAGGAGTTGGTGCGATGGCTGGGTGTTCTGCTGGCAGAGACAGGTACAGCCACAGATCCAGAGTCACTACACTATGACTATGTTGACGTGGAAACCATCGCTAACATCCAAGATGCTGCGCGACACTCTTTCCTGTGAGTCAGAGAGAATGAGAGAGAGAGAGAGAGAGAGAGAGAGAGAGAGAGAGAGAGAGAGAGAGAGAGAGAGAGAGAGAGAGAGAGAGAGAGAGAGAGAGAGAGAGAGAGAGAGAGAGAGAGAGAGAGAGAGAGAGAGAGAGAGAGAGAGAGAGAGAGAGAGAGAGAGAGAGAGAGAGAGAGAGAGAGAGAGAGAGAGAGAGAGCTGGGGTAGGACTGTAAAATGAGCTCATGGTTAGAGAGGAATGGAGGGATGATGCGTTTGTCAAATGTTCGAGTCTCTCACAATCACATTTTACAATCTCACACTTTTATCTGCCTCTCCCTCTCCCTCTCTCTCTCTCAGGTGGGCCACATCTTCTAGTAGCACTTCCACTTACTCCAGGACGTACGAGGAGGTTCCCTATGAGGCAGAGCAGGTGGGAACAAACACACGTGACCAGCTGGTAGTGTACAAGGATTATTCCCAGACAGGAGGGTTTCCTCTGAAGTGCCGGAGGAGCAGTGTGTGTGTGTGGGGGGGGGGTGCTTGCGTGTGTGCAGCTGTTGGGGACAGTCACTGTCTGGTCTGAATATGAAACCTCTGATCATTCACCCAAACACATCACACTCTGTTACATGCCTTTCAAAAGATGAAAAAGCCTAGGCATTGGTTTACTTGAACTGCTTCTCTTTGTTATGACCTCTAACCTCCTTTCTCTTCCCTTCATTCTGGGCTCTTTTCATCTTGTTCTCTTCAACCTCTTTTCTACAGCCTGGACCGGAGCGGAGGTCCAGTTTCTCTGCTAGTGACTCTGGTAGGACCAAACCTGGTCTGGCCCTGAAACGCGTTGGCTCCAGTAAGACACACACACATTTTTGTACACACGCACACACATCCCACTGGGCCTAGACGTCATTTCAACTTCTAGTTTTGATTTACATTGTTGTCAACTGACTTGAATTCAACGTGAAATCAACAAAAAATGTCACCATGTCATTGGACTTATGTTAAAAGTTGGGTGAAAAATTTACGAAATTCCCGTACGTTGATGACTTTTTGCAAATCCAATCAGTTTTCAACATTGATTCAATGTCTTCACATTTAATTTCTTTGTTGAAATGAAGCCCAGTGGGATACCTTCTTTCCTTCCCTGTCCATTACTTCAAAGCCTCCTGCTGTCTGTCTATCTGGAGAGGAGAGGAGAGGAGAGGAGAGGAGAGGAGAGGAGAGGAGAGGAGAGGAGAGGAGAGGAGAGGAGAGGAGAGGAGAGGAGAGGATGGAACCTGATATTTCTGAGAAAACATCATTAGCTTCGCTGCTGACCTCTTTCTCCCTCTCTCTCTCTCTCTCTCTCTCCCTGTCTGTCTCTCTTCTACTATTTCTGTGTGAGAGGCAGAGAAAGAGTAAGAGTGACTGATAGGGAGGGAGAGAGAGAGAGAGCGAGAGAAAGAGAGAGAGAGAGAGAGAGAGAGAGAGAGAGAGAGAGAGAGAGAGAATAGAGGGATGAATGTATGTCTTCTTCCCATAACCTCTCCAGGTCTGACCTCTGACCTTTCACCTCTCACCCCTCTGTGACCCCCCAGACACCAATCAGTATGGCCTCTATGGGAAAACACGAGCAGAGGAGGACGCTAAACTCTACTTGAGAGAGAAAGAACAGCTGGAGAGAGAGAGGGATGGGATACGGAACACTCGGCTGACACTGAGACAAGAGAGGAGAGAGGTGAAGGAGAGGTTGAAGACTGCTACAGGTAAGAGGGGAGAGAACACACACACACACATACACACACACCTTTTGGAAACAAAACACGTTTATAAGGAGGATGGGATCCACCCGAACAATTTGGGTTTCTGGATCCTTTCACAGCATGATAAGGCTGCGTTGAGACAATTACTTATCAATGACCCAAGTCCAGCTCAGATAATCCCTACCATTGTGTCGCTGAGTTGTCATAATGCGTCAGCAAATGTACAGTATCCCAGGGGCGTTGGCAGACACAATGTAAGTAACCCAATGTATGTCCCTCTAACTGCTCTGAGTGCCTCTGTTGATCCTACAGCTATTGTATGCAGTAATCATGTACCTACGAACCAGAGTTATACTGTTAGCACTGAGGCAGTGTGCCCTAGTAGGAAGTCCACTGTGTGCAGCTCACTCTGCACTATCAGCTCGAACATAAATAACATGAGCATGTCTACTTCTGCTAAGCTTCCCAGTAAAGCAATGAAAACAATCAAGCATCCCATAAAAGTGCAAAAAATTGCCCACATTAACATATGTAGCCTAAGAAACAAGGTTCATGAAATCAATAACTTGCTAGTAACAGATTATATTCATATTCTGACTATCTCTGAAACTCACTTAGATAATAAATTTGATGATACAGTGGTAGCAATACATGGTTATAACATCTACAGAAAATACAGAAATGCCAATGGTGGATGTGTTGCTGTTTATATTCAGAACCACATTCCTGTAAAGCTTAGAGAGGATGTCATGTTAAATACTGTTGAAGTAATATGGCTACAGGTTAATCTGCCTCACCTAAAGCCCATTCTTATGGAAAGCTACTATAGACCACCAAGTGCTAACAGTCAGTATCTGGATAATATGTGTGAACTGCTTGATAATGTATGTGATATCAACAGAGAGGTATACTTTCTGGGGGATTTAAATATTGACTGGCCACTCAAGAAAATGCTTCAAACTGTAACAAGTGCCTGCAACCTTTATGTGTAATGTAAGTGCCTTAATGTGTTTGGACCCCAGGAAGAGTAGCTGCTGCCTTGGCAACAGCTAATGGGGATCCCTAATAAATACAATAACAACAAAAAATACACACTAAACAGATATGCACAAAACCCTTTAATACAATCTCAGTAGGCTACAGTACTTAATGCACACACAAAATACAAAAAAGATCACCAGCAATGCTATACCACCCCCTACTGGCAGAACTATACAGGTGCTCCCTAATCAACTTCCTCTGTTTATGTGTGTTCCTGGAGCAGAGGAGCAGAGGGGCTCCCTGAGTGAGCGTGTGTCCCAACTAGAGGAGGCGTGCCGGGGAAAGGAGAGTGAGAGAGTGGACCTGGAGCTCCGGCTCACCCAGGCTAAAGACAACCTGAAGAAGAGTCTAGCAGGAGGGGCTCTGGGGGCACCTGGGGAGAGCAAACCCTCCAGCAAGGTACAACACAGACACATACAGTACCAGTCAAAGGTTTGGACACATATATTTTAGATTATTCTAAGTAGCCACCCTTTGCCATGATGACAGCTTTGCACACTCTTGGCATTCTCTCAACCAGCTTCATGATGTAGTCACCTGGAATGCTTTTCCAACAGTCTTGAAGGAGTTCCCACATACAGTACCAGTCAAAAGTTTGGACATACCTACTCATTAAAGGGTTTTTCTTTATTTTTACTATTTTTTACATTGTAGAATAATAGTGAAGACATCTAAACTACGTAATAACACATATGGAATCATGTAGTAACCCAAAAAGTGTTAAACAAATCAAAATATATGATATATTTAAGATTCTTCAAATAGCCACCCTTTGCCTTGATGACATCTTTGCACACTCTTGGCATTCTCTCAAACAGCTTCACCTGGAATGCTTTTCCAGCAGTCTTGAAGGAGTTCCCACATATGCTTAGCACTTGTTGGCTGCTTTTCCTTCACTCTGCCGTCCGACTCATCCCAAACCATCTCAATTGGGTTGAGGTCGGGGGATTGTGGAGGCCAGGTCATCTGATGCAGCACTCCATCACTCTCCTTCTTGGTAAAATAGCCCTTACACAGCCTGGAGGTGTGTTGGGTCATTGTCCTGTTGAAAAACAAATGATAGTCCCACTAAGCCCAAACCAGATAGGATGGCGTATCGCTGCAGAATGCTGTGGTAGCCATGCTGGTTAAGTGTGCCTTGAATTCTAAATAAATCACAGACAGTGTCACCAGCAAAGCAACCCCACACCATAACACCTCCATGCTTGTCGGTGGGAACTACACATGCAGAGATCATCCGTTCACCCACACCGTGTCAAATTTGGACTCCAGACCACAGAACACATTTCCACAGGTCTAATGTCCATTGCTCGTGTTTCTTGGCCCAAGCAGGTCTCTTCTTATTATTGGTGTCCTTTAGTAGTGGTTTCTTTGCAGCAATTCGACCATGAAGGCCTGATTCACACAGTCCCCTCTGAACAGTTGATGTTGAGATGTGTGTGTGACTCGAACTCTGTGAAGCATTTATTTGGGCTGCAATTTCTGAGGCTGGTAACTCTAATGAACTTATCCTCTGCAGCAGAGGTAACTCTGGGTCTTCCATTCCTGTGGTGGTCCTCATGAGAGCCAGTTTCATCATAGCGTTTGATGGTTTTTGCGACTGCACTTTAAGAAACTGATAGTCCCACAATTATTATTATTTTTTAACCTGGAATAAGTAGGTGTGTCCAAACTTTTGACAGGTACTGTATGTGGGAATGTATGCACAGACACACACACGCGCACACATACACACACACGCACACACATACACACAGACTCACACACATACACACACACTCACACACATACACACACACATAGACCCACCAGCAAATAAGTGATCGCTGGCGCTAATGATTTTAGTGTGTGTGTGTCTCAGGTCTTTAGCAGTCCCTACTACTCTGAGTCTATACCAGTCAGCTGTGTCTCTGCGGCCCGTAAGAAACCTCCTGTCTACTCCTCGTCTAAAAGAACAGTCATGCAGAAAGCCAAGGTAAGGGCGAAAGACACAATGTGTGCGTGCGTGTGCATGTGTGTGTGTGCGTGTGTGTGTGTGTGTAATACACTTAATGTGTAATACACCAAAATATTAAACTGTTGATTTTCATTGCAGGAATGGGAGTCGAAGAAATGCACTTAAAGCATAAGGATGTTAAAGCAAGATTGGAGATTATTGGCGGAATATCAGAGAGAGGATGTGTCTTTCAGATTGTTGTAGAGATATGGACGAAATGGGATATTTGAGCCAGTGTACAGAAAGGATATTCAATTATACCTTGATAAATGACAAAGGGACAATGATCGATTTTAAGGTGAGAATGTTCAATAGAACAGGAATGGAAGACAATGGACATGGAAGAAAAACACAGTGATTTACTGTATGTGATGTGCTTTAAAGGGATACTTCCAGATTTGGTCAATTAAGCCCTTTCCTAGCTTCATGCTACTGTAGCTTCTCCTGTATACTTCCAGTCATTGCACTACAGCTATAACAATGGCTCCAGAACCTACCTTCAACTTCCTTGAAACTACACACATAGACATAAAAATGGTATCCATGAGTTCATCTGACTCTGGATAAGTAGATACAAGTCTGGAACTTTCCCTTGAACATTATTTACCCCTTTGCCTTCTCACCGACAGAAGACGGAAGACATAACTACTGTTTTGTATATAGGATTATTTTTAGACTGCACAATGTTCCTTTTCCCCTCAAATTGAGATTTACTTTATAAACAGTATAATGACTAACATAATAGTGCTAATAATAGACATAACTGTAAATATTATCTGAACAATGTACATTACGTGCCAATACTTATCTACAGGAATTCACACCACTGATAAGACAGTACCTACAGTGCCTTCGGAAAGTATTCTTACCCCTTGACTTTTTC
The DNA here is from genome assembly GCF_020615455.1 of Coregonus clupeaformis. Taxonomy (NCBI): domain Eukaryota; kingdom Metazoa; phylum Chordata; class Actinopteri; order Salmoniformes; family Salmonidae; genus Coregonus; species Coregonus clupeaformis. The sequence continues at coordinate 14,064,115 of NC_059193.1, forward strand.
CACATTTTTTTAGGTTACAGCCTTATTCTAAAATGGATAGCAAAAAAAAAAAATCAATCTACACACAAAACCCCATAATGACTAAGCAAAAACTGGTTTTTCAAAATTGTTGCACATTTATTAAACATAAAAAATGGAAATATCACATTTACATAAGTATTCAGACCCTTTTGTTAATGCACCTTTGGCAGCAATTACAGCCTTAAGTCTTCTTGGCTATGACGCTACAAGCTTGGGACACCTGTATTTGGGGAGTTTCTCCCATTCTTCGCTGCAGATCCTCTCATGCTCTGTCAGGTTGGATGGGGAACGTTGCTGCACAGCTATTTTCAGGTCTCTCCAGAGATGTTCGATCGGGTTCAAGTCCGGGCTCTGGCTGGGCCCCTCAAGGACATTCAGAGACTTGTCCCGAAGCCACTCCCGCGTTGTCTTGGCTGTGTGCTTAGGGTCGTTGTCCTGTTGGAAGGTGAACCTTCGCCCCAGTCTGAGGTCCTGAGCGCTTTGGAGCAGGTTTTCAACAAGGATCTCTCTGTACTTTACTCCGTTCATCTTTGCCTCGATCCTGACTAGTCTCCCAATCCCTGCCGCTGTAAAACATCCCCACAGCATGATGCTGCCACCACCATGCTTCACCGTAGGGATGGTGCCAGGATTCCTCCAGGCATGAGGCCAAAGAGTTAAATCTTGGTTTCATCAGACCAGAGAATCTTGTTTCTCATGGTCTGTCAGTCTTTAGGTGCCTTTTGGCAAACTCCAAGCGGGCTGTCATGTGCTTTTTACTGAGGATTGGCATCCGTCTGTAAACTCTACCATAAAGGCCTGATTGGTGGAGTGCTGCAGAGATGGTTGTCCTACTGGAAGGTTCTCCCATCGCCACAGAGGAACTCTAGAGCTCTGTCAGAGTGACCATTGGGTTCTTGGTCACCTCCTTGACCAAGGCCCTTCTCCCCCGATTGCTCAGTTTGGCTGGGCGGCCAGCTCTAGGAAGAGTCTTGGTGGTTCCAAACTTTTTTTTTTTTAAGAATGATGGAGGCCACTGTGTTCTTGGGGACCTTCAATGCTGCAGAAATGTTTTGGCACCCTTCCCCAGATCTGTGCCTAGAAACAATCCTGTCTCGGTGCTATGTCATTATGGGGTATTATGTGTAGATCGCTGAGGAAATTGTTTTATTTAATAAATTTTAGAATAAGGCTGCAACGTAACAAAATGTGGAAAAAGTCAAGGAGTCTGAATACTTTCCGAAGGCAATGTACATTTATAAAACTCATAAAGTACATGCATGTATTTTAACACGAGCAGACCCTAATTTCTGATTGATGTTTGCACTTTACTGATTTGTTTCCTACTACTTGGAAATGGTTTATGTAATAAATACATTAATAAACACATGTTCTCAGAAGACCAACACTCCTGTGTGTGTGTGTGTGTGTGTGTGTGTGTGTGTGTGTGTGTGTGTGTGTGTGTGTGTGTGTGTGTGTGTGTGTGTGTGTGTGTGTGTGTGTGTCAGGTGGGCTACTCACAACTGTCCAGCTGCAGGGTGCACACCTGTCTGTCCACTGGGTACTTGGTCAGGTCCACGTTACGCTGGATTGAAATAAAGGATCTAGATCATAGTGAACAGCATTAGCAGTGTTTGTCATTTGAGACTCAGGTTCATTGAAATGCACAAGGAGGAGCATCTGATGTAGCTTGGTCCCAGATCTGTTGGTGCTGTCTCACCAAGTACTAGTTGGAAAGACAGCAGAAACCGACCTGGGACCAGGACATTTCAACAGGTGACTATCCCGTAAATATAGAAAAAGGAGCACTCTGTTTCTGCATTGATCTGATGATTTATTGACCAGGTTAGATCTGATTGGTTAAGGACAGAGCTGCATACTGTAGGTACACCTGCGCATACCCTCACCAGTCTCGGTTCATTTCCAGATAATCTGTGATCAGTGTTTCTGCCTATCAAAGCCAGCAGAGGATATGGCAGCATCTAAAAATGAACTGTGGTAAACTGGTGAGCTGTTTCCTGTGGTGGGCTACCAATACTGATCACAGATCAGCTGTAAGAGCAGTAGGTGTGTTATTAGCATGAGGAAATTAGAACGTAAGAATATATAAAAGGTGATATACAAGTCCACCGAACTCTTCAGTCAGTGTAGATATGAGAGATGATATACAAGTCAACTCCACTCTCCAGTCAATGTAGATAATAGTTATAATATGCCATTTAGCAGACGCTTTTATCCAAAGCGACTTACAGTCATGTGTGCATACATTTTTACATATGGGTGATCCCGGGGATCGAACCCACTACCCTAGCGTTACAAGCGCCATACTCTACCAATTGAGCTACAGAGGACCACTTCTAGATATAAGAGGTGATATACAAGTCAACTCCTCTCTCCAGTCAATGGAGATATAATAGGTGCTATACAAGTCAACTCCAGTCTTCAGTCAATGTAGATATAACAGGTGATATACAAGTCAACTCCACTCTCCAGTCAATGTAGATATAACAGGTGATATACAAGTCCACTCCACTCTTCAGTCATCTCTTCAGACAGCAAGCTAACAAAGCTCAGCGGAGCCCCAGTTAGAGACAGATATGATACCTGCAGTGATACTGATGGTCCTTTCCTGGAGCACAGGTAATATTCTGTTATACTATGGGCTCCCGAGTGGCGCAGTGGTCTAAGACACTGCATCTCAGTGCTTGAGGTGTCACTACAGACCCCCTGGTTCGATTCCAGGCTGTATCACAACCAGCCGTGATTGGGAGTCCCATAGGGCGGCGCACAATTGGCCTAGCGTCGTCCGGGTTTGGCCGGTGTAGGCCGTCATTGTAAATAAGAACTTGTTCTTAACTGACTTGCCTAGTTAAATAAATACTGATATATACCTGTGTTATACTGATATATACCTGTGTTAGTGCATGTAGACCTGTGTTATACTGATATATACCTGTGTTAGTGCATGTACAGTGAGGGAAAAAAGTATTTGATCCCCTGCTGATTTTGTACGTTTGCCCACTGACAAAGACATGATCAGTCTATAATTTTAATGGTAGGTTTATTTGAACAGTGAGAGACAGAATAACAACAACAAAAGTCCAGAAAAATGCATGTCAAAAATGTTATAAATTGATTTGCATTTTAATGAGGGAAATAAGTATTTGACCCCTCTGCAAAACATGACTTAGTACTTGTGGCAAAACCCTTGTTGGCAATCACAGAGGTCAGACGTTTCTTGTAGTTGGCCACCAGGTTTGCACACATCTCAAGAGGGATTTTGTCCCACTCCTCTTTGCAGATCTTCTCCAAGTTATTAAGGTTTCGAGGCAGCTCGAACCTTCAGCTCCCTCCACAGATTTTCTATGGGATTAAGGTCTGGAGACTGGCTAGGCCACTCCAGGACCTTAATGTGCTTCTTCTTGAGCCACTCCTTTGTTGCCTTGGCCGTGTGTTTTGGGTCATTGTCATGCTGGAATACCCATCCACGACCCATTTTCAATGCCCTGGCTGAGGGAAGGAGGTTCTCACCCAAGATTTGACGGTACATGACCCTGTCCATCGTCCCTTTGATGCAGTGAAGTTGTCCTGTCCCCTTAGCTGGAAAACACCCCCAAAGCATAATGTTTCCACCTCCATATTTGACGGTGGGGATGGTGTTCTTGGGGTCATAGGCAGCATTCCTCCTCCTCCAAACATGGCGAGTTGAGTTGATGGCAAAGAGCTCGATTTTGGTCTCATCTGACCACAACACTTTCACCCAGTTCTCCTCTGAATCATTCAGATGTTCACTGGCAAACTTCAGACGGGCCTGTATATGTGCTTTCTTGAGCAGGGGGACCTTGCGGGCGCTGCAGGATTTCAGTCCTTCAAGGCGTAGTGTGTTACCAAATGTTTTCTTGGTGACTATGGTCCCAGCTGCCTTGAGATCATTGACAAGATCCTCCCGTGTAGTTCTGGGCTGATTCCTCACCATTCTCATGATCATTGCAACTCCACGAGGTGAGATCTTGCATGGAGCCCCAGGCCGAGGGAGATTGACAGGTCTTTTGTGTTTCTTCCATTTGCGAATAATCGCACCAACTGTTGTCACCTTCTCACCAAGCTGCTTGGCGCTGGTCTTGTAGCCCATTCCAGCCTTGTGTAGGTCTACAATCTTGTCCCTGACATCCTTGGAGAGCTCTTTGGTCTTGGCCATGGTGGAGAGTTTGGAATCTGATTGATTGATTGCTTCTGTGGACAGATATAACCCCCCCCAAATCTGAAATAGCACTTTTGTCCCACCAGTTTTATCATTGGAATGTGATACAAAACGAGGCAACGGTCTGCTTTAGGACCATGCGGACGCCTCCGAGTGGTCGGGTAGACTGTTTGGAGTGTTTATCCGACAGGATAATACAAAATAAAAAAAAGTCCCCCCCACTTCTAAAACCAAAGTTGCGCCCCTGGGTTTTAGGATTGTTAATAAATATTGTTATGCCAGAGCAAATGTGGCCTGTTCAGAGTCTGTGAGGCTCGTGGATGGAGCTGGTCTCTGCTCTGGGAGAGTGGAGGTGAAGTCCAATCAGTCCTGGGCCTCAGAGTGTGAAGCTGACTTTGACTGGCAGAATGCAGAGGTAGTCTGTCGGGAGATTGGCTGTGGGTCACCTTCAGCTCTACGGGGGAGGGGCTCTATGGAGAAGGTGAGGGTCCAACCTGTGCTACAGAGTTCCAGTGTAAAGACAATGAGTCTCTTCTCCTACACTGTAACAACTCAGCCAGAGAAGTACACACCTGTTTCCCTGGTAATGCTGCTGGACTGACCTGCTCACACCCTGATGGTGGGTGCGTTCGTAAATTGCCTCCAGTGTGTCAGAGTGCTCTGGGATACTTCCATACACAAATGAGAGAAAACCTCACTCTGACCATTTTACTCGCCCTAGCAGAGTTGGTTAGGCTGTTTTCATGTTATCTAGAGCGTTAGTGACTTTAACTGGGCTGCTGGCAATCATTTAATTTAATTTACTGTATGTCTTTTTTTGCAGACGTTTACTGACACCGGTCTATTCAACAGGTGTTGCAGGTTCATAAATTCATCAGTTATTCTGCGCTCTGGCACACTCAGATGAGAGTGCTCTGAAATCCGAGTAGATAGAGGCTGGTGGGAAGAGGCAGTTGCTGTGCAGGTAGACTGGAGGAGTACAGGGAAGGAGAGTGGAGAATCAGAGTTTTCATGTGTGGTCCATGAATGACGCAGCTGTAGTATGTAGACAACTGGACTGTGGCTCTGCTGTTTCAATAGTAGAGTCCTCTGGTAAAAAGATGATTACAGACAGTTTGCTGCAATGGCTCTGAGCCTGCGCTCAGGGAGTGTGAAAGGGTGTATTATTGAATAAATATACCGTATCCCTATGCTGAGATAGTGTGCTCAAATCTCCTGCTCCAGTCTAATATCTCCCTGACTGTCTCAATTGGAGGGATCTCCAGGGGCCACCAGGGGCCAGAGGTGTTCAGGGGCCACAATTTCTCCATCACCTGCTCCACTCAGCGCCAGTACTCAGGAGGCTCCATCCTCCTCACGTTCACTGGCTCCAACAGAACACAGACCCAGCCAGCTGTCAATCACTCTGCTGCCTTCCTCTTCCCTGCTACAGATGACTCCCACCAAGGGAACTACAGCTGTGTTTATGAGAATTATGTTTTCTCTCATAACCTCCTCTGAGTGTGAGCACCTCTCCCTCACTGTCACAGGTAACTGACCCAGACTTTTTAAATTTGTAATTGAGAGATTTTCTTCAAATGGATATGATGATCAATCCCCTTATCAAATGTGTTTCTGTCGCAGCCTCTCCTCTGACAGCGTTCCCCATCAGACTGGTTGTAGTGCTGCTGATGTTGGTGACGACCACCACGGCCACCTATCTGTACTTCAACACCACCAGGAGGAAGAAGAGAGAAGAGGGGGAGAGTGTGGAGATGGTGTCCCTGCAGGGGCGAACTGAGGCCGGGCCGAGAGTAGAAGAGGAGAGAGTAGGAGGGAGTATGATAGATGATGATGAGTAGAGAGTAGGAGGGAGTATGATAGATGAGGAAGAGGAGAAGGGAGTAGGGGAGGGGCGGGGCAGGGAGAGGAGAGGAGAGGAGGGAGTAGGAGGAGAGGAGGGGAAGGGATATATCTGATTGATTGTTTTTTATTGATTGTTTATTCCTGTTGTTTAGTTAGGACATCAGACAGTCTAGGTGCCTTTTGGCAAACTCCAAGCGGGCTGGTCATGTGCTTTTTACTGAGGAGTGGCTTCCGTCTAGCCACTCTACCATAAAGGCCTAATTGGTGGAGTGTTGCAGAGATGGTTGTCCTTCTGGAAGGTTCTCCCATCGCCACAGAGGAACTCTAGAGCTCTGTTGGTTTTTATGAATATCCTGTAAGCTTTTAGTTCTACTACTTTCTACTACTTGGAAATGGTTTGTAATAAATAAATACATGTTTTCAGAATATTTATCTGCTGACAGGTGTATAAAATCAAGCACACAGCTATGCAATCCCCATAAACAAACATTGGCAGTAGAATGAGCTTACTGAAGAGCTCAGTGACTTTCAACGTGGTACCGTCATAGGATGCCACCTTTCCAACAAGTCAGTTAGTCAAATTTCTGTCCTGCTAGAGCTTCCCCGGTCAACTGTAAGTGCTGTTATTGTGAAGCGGAAACGTCTAGGAGCAACAACGGCTCAGCCACGAAGTGGTAGGCCACAGAAGCTCACAGAACAGGACCCCGAGTGCTGAAGCACGTAGCATGTAAAAATAGTCTGTCCTCGGTTGCAACACTCACTACCGAGTTCCAAACTGCCTCTGGAAGCAACGTCAGCACTAGAACTGTTTGTGGGTTTCCATGGCCGAGCAGCGGCACACAAGCCTAAGATCACCATGCGCAATGCCAAGCGTCGGCTGAAATGGTGTAAAGCTCGCCGCCATTGGACTCTGGAGCAGTGGAAACGTGTTCTCTGGAGTGATGAATCACACTTCACCATCTGGCAGCCCGACGGCCGAATCTGGGTTTGGTGGATGCCAGGAGAACACTACCTGCCCGAATGCATAGTGCCAACTGTAAAGTTTGGTGGAGAAGGAATAATGGTCTGGGGCTGTTTTTCATGGTTCGGGCTAGGCCCCTTAGTTCCAGTGAAGGGAAATCTTAATGCTACAGCATACAATTACATTCTAGACGATTCTGTGCTCCCAACTTTGTGGCAACAGTTTGGGGAAAGCCCTTTCCTGTTTCAGCATGACAATGCCCCGTGCATAAAGCGAGATCCATACAGAAATGGTTTGTCGAGATCGGTGTGGAAGAACTTGACTGGCCTGCACAGAGCCCTGACCTCAAGCCCATCGAACACCTTTGGGATGAATTGGAATGCCGGCTGCGAGCCAGGCCTAATTGCCCAACATCAGTGCATGATTTTGGAATGAGATGTTTGACGAGCAGGTGTCCACATACTTTTGATCATGTAGTGTATGTCAGTGTCAGATGAAAGCCTTCGTCTCTGAAGACCAACACTCCCACCACGTGGTTCAGAAAGGCATTAGACCTACTGTAAGTTAGGCTTAGGATAGGCCTACTGACTAAAGACAAATTAGATTCAAATATATACGGTCCACTATTTTATTGTTGCAAATTCACAAGACAAACACAAGTACACAAATAAATAATCATAAATAATATACCATTGATAAAAAATTAAAACAAAAATGTACAGATACAAAAAATGCATCCAAAGTTTATGAAGGCCATTGAATGATAGGTTTGATCCAAAGTCGTGTGGGGCAGTCCAGTTTGAGGCAGTCCAGTGTAGGGCAGTCCAGTGTAGTGCAGTCCAATCTAGGACAGTCCAGCGTGAGGCAGTCCAGTGTGAGGCAGTCCAGTGAGAGGCAGTCCAGTGTGAGGCAGTCCAGTGTAGTGCAGTCCAGTGTGAGGCAGTCCAGTGTGAGGCAGTCCAGTGTAGGGGAGTCCAGTGTAGAGCAGTCCAGTGTGAGGCAGTCTAGTGTGAGGCAGTTCAGTCTAGGGCAGTCCAGTCTAGGGCAGTCCAGTGTGAGGCAGTCCAGTGTGAGCAGGTGTCCACATACTTTTGATCATTGAGTGTATGTCAGTGTCAGATGAAAGCCTTCGTCTCTGAAGACCAACACTCCCACCACGTGGTTCAGAAAGGCATTAGACCTACTGTAAGTTAGGCTTAGGATAGGCCTACTGACTAAAGACAAATTAGATTCAAATATATACGGTCCACTATTTTATTGTTGCAAATTCACAAGACAAACACAAGTACACAAATAAATAATCATAAATAATATACCATTGATAAAAAATTAAAACAAAAATGTACAGATAAAAAAAATGAATCCAAAGTTTATGAAGGCCATTGAATGATAGGTTTGATCCACAGTCGTGTGGGGCAGTCCAGTTTGAGGCAGTCCAGTGTAGGGCAGTCCAGTGTAGTGCAGTCCAGTCTAGGATAGTCCAGCGTGAGGCAGTCCAGTGTGAGGCAGTCCAGTGAGAGGCAGTCCAGTGTGAGGCAGTCCAGTGTAGTGCAGTCCAGTGTGAGGCAGTCCAGTGTAGTGCAGTCAAGTGTAGGGCAGTCCAGTGTGAGGCAGTCCAGTGTAGGGCAGTCCAGTGTGAGGCAGTCTAGTGTGAGGCAGTTCAGTGTAGGGCAGTCCAGTGTGAGGCAGTCCAGTCTAGGGCAGTCCAGTCTAGGGCAGTCCAGTGTGAGGCAGTCCAGTGTAGGGCAGTCCAGTGTAGAGCAGTCCAGTGTGAGGCAGTCTAGTGTGAGGCAGTTCAGTGTAGGGCAGTCCAGTGTGAGGCAGTCCAGTCTAGGGCAGTCCAGTCTAGGGCAGTCCAGTGTGAGGCAGTCCAGTGTGAGCAGGTGTCCACATACTTTTGATCATTGAGTGTATGTCAGTGTCAGATGAAAGCCTTCGTCTCTGAAGACCAACACTCCAACCACATGGTTCAGAAAGGCATTAGACCTACTGTAAGTTAGGCTTAGGATAGGCCTACTGACTAAAGACAAATTATATTCTAATATATACGGTCCACTATTTTATTGTTGCAAATTCACAAGACAAACACAAGTACACATATAAATCATAAATAATATACCCGTGATAATTTTTATTACAAAAAATGTACAGATACAAAAATGCATCCAAAGTTTATGAAGGCCATTGAATGATAGGTTTGATCCAAAGTCGTGTGGGGCAGTCCAGTCTGAGGCAGTCCCGTGTAGGGCAGTCCAGTGTAGGGCAGTCCAGTGTAGGGCAGTCCAGTCTAGGGCAGTCCAGTCTAGGGCAGTCCAGCGTGAGGCAGTCCAGCGTGAGGCAGTCCAGTGTAGGGCAGTCCAGTCTAGGGCAGTCCAGTCTAGGGCAGTCTAGGGTAGTCCAGTGTGAGGCAGTCCAGTGTGAGGCAGTCCAGTGTGAGGCAGTCCAGTCTAGGGCAGTCCAGTGTGAGGAAGTCCAGTGTAGTGCAGAACAGTGTGAGGCAGTCCAGTGTAGGGCAGTCCAGTGTAGGGCAGTCCAGTGTGAGGCAGTTCAGTCTAGGGCAGTCCAGTCTAGGGCAGTCCAGTGTGAGGCAGTCCAGTGTGAGGCAGTCCAGTGTAGGGCAGTCCAGTGTAGGGCAGTGCAGTGTAGGGCAGTCCGGTGTAGGGCAGTCCAGTGTGAGGAAGTTCAGTGTAGGGCAGTCCATTGTAGGACAGTCCAGTGTAGGGCAGTTCAGTGTAGGGCAGTCCAGTGTAGGGCAGTTCAGTGTAGTGCAGTCCAGTGTGAGGCAATTCAGTGTAGGGCAGTCCAGTGTAGGGCAGTCCAGTGTAGGGCAGTCCAGTGTAGGGCAGTCCAGTGTAGGGCAGTCCAGTGTAGGGCAGTCCAGTGTGAGGCAGTTCAGTTTAGGGCAGTCCAGTGTGAGGCAGTCCAGTGTGAGGCAGTCCAGTGTAGGGCAGTCCAGTGTAGGGCAGTCCAGTGTAGGGCAGTCCAGTGTGAGACAGTCCAGTGTGAGGCAGTCCAGTGTGAGTTAGTCCAGTGTAGGGCAGTCCAGTGTAAGGCAGTCCGGTGTAGGACAGTCCAGTGTGAGACAGTCCAGTGTGAGGAAGTTCAGTGTAGGACAGTCCAGTGTAGGGCAGTTCAGTGTAGGGCAGTCTAGTTTGAGGCAGTCCAGTGTGAGGCAGTCCAGTGTGAGGCAGTCCAGTGTGAGGCAGTCCATTGTAGGACAGTCCAGTGTAGGGCAGTTCAGTGTAGAGCAGTCCAGTGTAGTGCAGTCGAGTGTGAGGCAGTTCAGTGTAGGGCAGTCCAGTGTAGGGCAGTCCAGTGTAGGGCAGTCCAGTGTAGGGCAGTCCAGTGTGAGGCAGTTCAGTATAGGGCAGTCCAGTGTAGGGCAGTCCAGTGTGAGGCAGTCCAATGTGACGCAGTCCAGTGTGAGGCAGTCCAGTGTGAGGCAGTCCAGTGTAGGGCAGTCCAGTGTAGGGCAGTCTAGTTTGAGGCAGTCCAGTGTGAGGCAGTCCAGTGTAGGGCAGTCCAGTCTAGGGCAGTCCAGTGTGAGGCAGTCCAGTGTGAGGCAGTTCAGTGTAGGGCAGTCCATTGTAGGACAGTCCAGTGTAGGTTAGTTCAGTGTAGAGCAGTCCAGTGTAGGGCAGTTCAGTGTAGTGCAGTCGAGTGTGAGGCAGTTCAGTGTAGGGCAGTCCAGTGTAGGGCAGTCCAGTGTAGGGCAGTTCAGTGTAGGGCAGTTCAGTGTGAGGCAGTTCAGTGTAGTGCAGTCGAGTGTGAGGCAGTTCAGTGTAGGGCAGTCCAGTGTAGGGCAGTCCAGTGTAGGGCAGTCCAGTGTAGGGCAGTCCAGTGTGAGGCAGTTCAGTGTAGGGCAGTCCAGTGTAGGGCAGTCCAGTGTGAGGTAGTCCAATGTGAGGCAGTCCAGTGTGAAGCAGTCCAGTTTGAGGCAGTCCAGTGTAGGGCAGTCCAGTGTAGGGCAGTCTAGTTTGAGGCAGTCCAGTGTGAGGCAGTCCAGTGTAGGGCAGTCCAGTCTAGGGCAGCCCAGTGTGAGGCAGTTCAGTGTAGGGCAGTCCATTGTAGGACAGTCCAGTGTAGGGCAGTTCAGTGTAGAGCAGTCCAGTGTAGGGCAGTTCAGTGTGAGGCAGTCCAGTGTAGGGCAGTCCAGTGTAGGGCAGTCTAGTTTGAGGCAGTCCAGTGTGAGGCAGTCCAGTGTAGGGCAGTCCAGTCTAGGGCAGCCCAGTGTGAGGCAGTCCAGTGTGAGGCAGTTCAGTGTAGGGCAGTCCATTGTAGGACAGTCCAGTGTAGGGCAGTTCAGTGTAGAGCAGTCCAGTGTAGGGCAGTTCAGTGTAGTGCAGTCGAGTGTGAGGCAGTTCAGTGTAGGGCAGTCCAGTGTAGGGCAGTCCAGTGTAGGGCAGTTCAGTGTAGGGCAGTTCAGTGTGAGGCAGTTCAGTGTAGTGCAGTCGAGTGTGAGGCAGTTCAGTGTAGGGCAGTCCAGTGTAGGGCAGTCCAGTGTAGGGCAGTTGTTAAAGGCAGTTCAGTGTAGGGCAGTTCAGTGTGAGGCAGTTCAGTGTAGGGCTGTCCAGTGTAGGGCAACCTTGGTTCTATAAAGCGACAGTTCATTCAGTATTACAGGGCCGTCAACCACAACACATTTTCCAGTTGGTGGCATAGTAGCCTAAAGCACCACTCAACTGCAGCGTGATGAATGAGGGAATAGCAGTTTATTTGATATGACTCTTTTGAACACACACAACCCTGAATTTGGCCTAGAACTATTATTTTATGTGCTGTACTCTTTCATCAATTCTTCTGATTATATTGTCCCTATTGTCTGTTCTAACACGGCCATCTAGTAACTACCCACATGGAGAAGGTAATAACGCTGATCGTTTGGTTGAGCCTGGCCTGGAGTGCCCTATGGATGCAGGTTTAGCATTTTTGGGACTATGCCATTGGTTCTATTGCGCCAGTCAAGCTCAGCTAAAGGATTTGAAAGTAAACAAATAGTGGGCTATTTGAATCCAGGGGTGTGTCCGAAATGACACCATATCCTTATATTCACACTTAGAAAAAAGGGTTCCAAAAGGGTTCTTCAGCTGTCCCCATAGGAGAACCCTTTTGGGTTCCAGGTAGAACCCTTTTTGGTTTCAGGTAGAACCCTTTCGGGTTCCATGTAGAACCCTCTGTGGAAAAGGTTCTACAGTGCATTCGGAAACTATTCACACCCCTTGACTTTTTCCACATTTTGTTACGTTACAGCCTTATTCTAAAATGGATTAAATAAAACATGTTCCTCATCAATCTACACACAATACCTCATAACGACAAAGCGAAAACAGGTTTTTAGAAATATTAGAAAATGCATTACAAAGTAAAAACAGAAATACCTTATTTACATAAGTATTCAGACCCTTTGCTATGAGACTCGATATTGAGCTCAGGTGCATCCTGTTTCCGTTGATCATCCTTGAGATGTTTCTACAACTTGATTGGAGTCCACCTGTGGTAAATTCAATTGATTGGAAATGATATGGAAAGGCACACACCTGTCTATATAAGGTCCCACAGTTGACAGTGCATGTCAGAGCAAAAACCAAGCCATGAGGTAGAAGGAAATGTCCGTAGAGCTCAGAGACAGGATTGTGTCGAGGCAAAGATCTGGGGAAGGGTACCAACAAGTTTCTGCAGCATTGAAGGTCCCCAAGAACACAGTGGCCTCCATCATTCTTAAATGGAAGAAGTTTGGAACCACCAAGACTCTTCCTAGAGCTGGCCGCCTGGCCAAACTGAGCATTCGGGGGAGAAGGGCCTTGATCAGGGAGGTGACCAAGAACCCAATGGTCACTCTAACAGAGCTTCAGAGTTCCTCTGTGGAGATGGGATAACCTTCCGGAAGGACAACCATCTCTGCAGCACTCCACCAAGCAGGCCTTTATGGTAGAGTGACCAGACGGAAGCCACTCCTCAGTAAAATGCACATGACAGCCCGCTTGGAGTTTGTCAAGTGGCACCTAAAGACTTTCAGACCATAAGAAACCAGATTCTCTGGTCTGATGAAACCAAGATTTAACTCTTTGGCCTGAATGCCAAGCGTCATGTCTGGAGGAAACCTGGCACCATCCCAACAATGAAACATGGTGGTGGCAGCATCATGCTGTGGGGATGTTTTACAGCGGCAGGGATTGGGAGACTAGTCAGGATCGAGGCAAAGATGAACGGAGCAAAGTACAGAGAGATCCTTGTTGAAAACCTGCTCCAGAGCGCTCAGGACCTCAGACTGGGGCGAAGGTTCACCTTCCAACAGGACAACGACCCTAAGCACACAGCCAAGACAACGCAGGAGTGGCTTCGGGACAAGTGTACCGATGCTCCCCATCCAACCTGATAGAGCTTGAGAGGATCTGCAGAGAAGAATGGGAGAAACTCCCCAAATACAGGTGTGCCAAGCTTGTAGCGTCATACCAAAGAAGACTCGAGGCTGTAATCTTTGCCAAAGGTGCTTCAACAACGTACTGAGTAAAGGGTCTGAATACTTATGCAAATGTGATATTTCAGTTTTTAAAAATGTTATACAATCAGTTTATGATTTGTCATTATGGGTTTATTGTGTGTAGATTGATGAGAAACCAAAAGGGTTCTACTTGAAACCAATAAGGGTTCTTCAAAGGGTCCTCCTATGTGGACAGCTGAAGAACCCTTTAAGGTTCTAGCTAGCACCTTTTTTTCTAAGAGTGTAGTGCACCATTTTTGATCAGGGTCCTTCTCTATGGGCCCTGGTCAAAGTAGTGCACTACATAGGGAAACGGGTGCCATTTCAGACACATTCCCTATATAGTGCACTACTGGGACCTGGTCAAAAGTAGTGTACTATATAGGGAATAGGGTTACATTTCGGTCGCACCCAGCTGTGCAGTGAATGTGTGCTGTGCTACTCAGATCAGATGAAGAGACGTGTGCTGCTCAGATCAGATCAGATGAGATGATGAGATGTGTGCTACTCATATCAGATTAGATGACGGGATGTGTGCTACTGATCAGATCAGATGAAGAGATGTGTGCTACTCTGATCAGATCAGATGATGAGATGTGTGCTACTCTGATCAGATCAGATGATGAGATGTGTGCTACTCTGATCAGATCAGATGACGGGAAGTGTGCTACTGATCAGATCAGATGAAGAGATGTGTGCTACTCTGATCAGATCAGATGATGAGATGTGTGCTACTCTGATCAGATCAGATGATGAGATGTGTGCTACTCTGATCAGATCAGATGACGGGAAGTGTGCTACTCAGATTAGATGAAGAGGTAGTAGAGCCAGTAGAAGACATTAACAGCCAGGAAGGTGAGGGGGAACACGGTGCGAGCGTGGCGGTCGATGTTGTGAGGGTTCTCTACACTAAACACAGACACCGCACGACGCGACGTGTTCTTAACCGACGTCAGGCCACACCCCTTCCCCGGCTTCTTCTCTGTAGCCTCGGCCTCGCTGACACTCATCCCCAATTGGTCAACAGGCTCATTTTGGGTGGAGCCTAGCTCCAGGACCTGATTTGGTTGGCTGGAGCTGACCATGGGCATGGAACCGTTTCCGTTGGAGTCATCAAACTCCTGAAGGAGCTCCTGAGGAGAGGAGATACATTTTACATACACAATCTGCATTGTGAAAGGACCCTTCACTGTTAGTCTGCACCTGTTGTTTACCAAGCATTACATTTGATTTGATTTGACACACACACACACTTCCCTCGATT